>NW_016107327.1:7230526-7321012 GCF_001604975.1 Cebus imitator | reverse complement strand
CTGTCTTTACGTTTTAAAAAAAGATATGTAACTTGGAAAATTATTGAATATTGATTCACCCTGTGAAAAAAATTCCACAGGATAGATGGCCCTCAGGTGTCTCACCATTCACTTGATCCCATTCTGTCAACCCTCTTTTAAGTACAATTTAAAGAAAGAAAAATTTTCAAATAAATGTAAAATCCAAATAAATCACAGTTTTATTTCTCTCATTTGTAAAGAATAAAGTTATTTCAAAAGAAAAAAAGAAAAAATGCCACAGGATAATGGTTTAGAGCAGCAGTCCCCAACCCTTCTGGCACCAGGGACCAGTTCCATGGAAGAAAATTTTTCTCAGACTGGGAGTGGGGGATGGTTTTGGGATGATTCAAGTGCATTACATTTATTGTGCACTTTATTTCTATTATTATTACATTGTCCTATATAATAAAATAATTCTATGACTCACCATAATGTAGAATCAGTGGGAGCCCTGAGCTTATTTTTCTGCAACAAGATGACCCCATGGGGTGGGGGGCCAGTGATGGGAGACAGTGACGGATTATCAGGAGTTAGATTCTCATAAGGAACACGTAACCTAGATCCCTTGCATACGCAATTCACAATAGAGTTTGTCCTCCTGTAAGAATCTAATGCCGCTGCTGATCTGACAGGAGGCAGAGCTCAGTCAGTAATGCCAGCAACAAGGAGCAGCTGTAAATACAGATGAAGCTTCGCTCAGTCGCCCTCTGCTCACCTCCTGCCGTAGAGTCTGGTTTCTAACAGACCCGGAAGTTGGGAACCCTTGGTTTATTGTGGGAAAGAAAAAAATCACCTGCTAGTTGGCAGCTGGCCTGGCACACACAGCTAGATCACAGCATTCTCCCATCAAACATAAACAGTTCCTTTTTCTGTTTTTTGTTCATTTGTTTTTTTGTTTGTTTGTTTTTGTTTTGAGATGGAGTCTTGTCTGTTGTTTAGGCTGGAGTGATCTCGGCTCACTGCAACCTCCGCCTCCCAGGTTCAAACAATCCTCCTGCCTCAGCCTCCGGAGTAGCTGGGACTACAGGCATGCACCACCATGCCTGGCTAATTTTTTGTATTTTTAGTAGAGACACGGTTTCACCATGTTAGCCAGGATGGTCTCCATCTCCTGATCTCGTGCTCCACCCACCTCAGCCTCCCAGAGTGCTGGGATTACAGGCCTGAGCCACCACACCCAGCCAAACATAAACAGGTTCACAGAACAACAATATCAGATAAGGTTACTCTGTGATCGTGATGAAGCAAAACAAACAAAACAAAAAAGACCACTCTGTAATCATGTCTGAGCAGAGACAAAACAAGGAAACTCTCTGCAAACCACTAAAACCACCAAACAGTCATCTCTCCCAGCTGAGTGAGGGCTACCTCTTTAGCCCCACTCCATTCCTCCTGCCTCCCAGATAGGATTCATTAAGATCCCAATCACTGAATTACCCTCAATCCAGGGCAAACCCCCTTGCTTGAACACAGGCCCAAACTCTCTAACAGGTGCCTTGTAAGGCTTTCTTACTGAGACATCCCGTGTTTTGCCAAGGTGCATGGTCTCACTTGCTGCCACAAGCAGCAATAAGCCCAACTTTGTTGGATTATAATGTACATCTGGTGGTCTTTGTTTAAGACGCACTGTTGGGGCTCAGAAACTGATACCCCAAAATATGGCACTTCGATGTGCTAGCCTAAAGAAGCAGGCTCAAGTTCTCTCTGACCACCCACCCAATCCTGCTTCCTGTCTCTATGAAGCTATTCACTCTGAAGTTCGCTAATTTGTATAAAATCTGGATCCTGCCAAAGAAGAAAACCTCTAGACCCTTCCCTGAGTTTTCATTAATTTAATTCATATGACAGGAAGAGACTGCAGTCTGTCAGTATACCTGGGCAGAATTTTTTTTTTTTGAGTTGGAGTCTTGTTCTGTCGCCCAGGCTGGAGTGCAGTGATGTGATCTCAGCTCACTGCAACCTCTGCCTCCTGGGTTCAAGCGATTCTCCTGCCTCAGCCTCCTGAGTAGCTGAGATTACAGGTGCCTGCCACCATGCCTGGCTAATTTTTGTATTTTTAGTAGAGATGGGATTTCACCATGTTGGCCCGGCTGATCTCAAACTCTTGACCTTGTAATCCTCCAGCCTTGGCCTCCCAAAGTGCCAAGGTGTAAGGCACCGCACCTGGCCACCTGGACAAATTTTTGTCATAAACTATTATTTGCTCTGCAGGCCCAAAAGATTTTGTCCCAAGCCATTTTATGTTCTCCAAGTGCTTTCATTTCCATCCTTCAAATTTTCACATTTCCCCATCTCCCCTTTCTCTATGAGAAAGATGTATAAACATCTGTCTCCATTGGATGACTATTCTCATGTGATTCTCCTGCTATGCATGTCAAAAAAGTTTTTTTAATGCCTTTGCTCCTATTCATCTGCTTTGTGCCAGTTGATTTTTCAGTGAACCTTCAGAGGGTGAAGGGATAGCTTTCCCTTTGCTCTGACAGCATCAACAAGGAGAGAGGGGAAGAAGTCTTTAGTTAGGGTGGTCAGAGAAGTCTTTGATAAGGAGTTATTGTGCCGAAAAGTGAAAGGTAAAGAGATGGCCAATTGCGTTGGGCACGGTGGCTCATGCCTGTAATGCCAGCACTTTGGAGGCCAAGACGGGCGGATTACTTGTGGCCGGGAGTTTGAGACCAGCCTGGGCAACATGGTGAAACCCCTTCTCTACTAAAATTAGCTGGGCGGGGTGGTGCTCCCCTGTAGTCCCAGCCACTCAGGAGGCTGAGGCAGGAGAATATCTTGAACCCAGGAGGCAGAGGTTGCAGTGAGCGGAGATCTTGCCACTGCACTCCAGCCTGGGCGACAGAGTGAGACTATGTCTCAAAAAAAGTAAAATAAAGGCCGGGAGCAGTGGCTCACACTTGTAATCCTAACACTCTGGGAGGCTGAGGCAGGTGAATTACCCGAGATCAGGAGTTCAAGACCAGCCTGGCTAACATGGTGAAACCCCATCTCTACTAAAAATATAAAAATTAGCCAGGCATGGTGCCAAATGCCTGTAATCCCAGCTACTAGGGAGTCTGAGGCATGAGAATCATTTGAAACCAGGAGGCGGAGGTTGCAGTGAGCCGAGATCGCACCACTACACTCCAGCCTGTGTGACAGTGACTGTCTCCCCTCGCCCCCACCAAAAAAAGGCGGCCATTAGAAGATTTAAGGGAAGAACATTCCACTCAGAGGGAAAAGGGAAAAGCAAATAACTTGTATTTCCTAACCAACAATTTTGCCTTCAGACACATCTCCTCTAAACATTGATTTTGAGTGTTAGGCCTCCAAGTCCAGGCCTGGCCATTTTAGCCTTGGTGACCCTCACATACACCTCTGGAAAGTCCCCAGGAGCCAGAAAGTCTAAAGTAACCAAAGTGACAAGGTGGCCACAGAAAGAAGTAAAACAACTTGTTCCTGCCTCGACTATTTGCTCTGCAAACCTGTACCCATTATTCCTGTTCAGCCTTGAGAAAATTTCCCCCAACACTGGGTTTCTCAGGACCCCCACCCCTGTAACTATTTACCTCACCCTCCTCCCTGCTTGCAACTGTTACCTCCCACCCTTATGATCATGCCTGTTTGTAATAAATAACCCTTACCCTTGTGATCATACTCTCCACCCTTATGATTATGCTTGATTGTAATAAATGGTGCCTGCCTTGTGATCACGCACGCCGTGACACCCTTCCCCTCCCGAAGTTAGATTATCGACCTCTACCCTTGCAGTCATTCATCCCATGACTCAACAACAGGCAGTCGTATTCATATGATGGAAAATGGGGACAAAAAGCATTAGTACACTGGATACTGTTCCAGCCTTGGCCCAAAGCATTATCACACCCGCCCTAAAGTTATTATGTTTAAAGGCTATTTTTAGGGAATTCATCCTATTAGGACAAATTTAAGCTCAAACATATGCTAACTGGAACCTTGCCAAGTACATGAAGTAGCACCCTAAGCCAAACACTTAACCAAACATTTACTAAACTACAAAAATTATAAACTTTTCTTTTAGGTGTTCACGCAGCCCCTTGTCACACTCAAAGTAGCCATGAGAAACATCGCCCCTGCTCCCTCCTTTAATTTTTCTTTCTTTTCTTCTTTTATACATACATAAAAAGATGGGAATGTTAGGCCTCCAAGTCCAGGCCTGGCCATTTTAGCCTTGGTGATCCGTGTGTACACCTCTGGAAAGTCCCCAGGAGCCAGAAAGTCTAAAGTAACCAAAGTGACCAGGTGGCCACAGAAAGAAGTAAAACAACTTGTTCCTACCTCGACTAATTACTCTGCAAACCTGTACCCATTGTTCCTGTTCAGCCTTGCAAAAATTTCCCTCGGACACTGGGTTTCTCAAGACCCCCATCCCTATAACTATGTAATTTACCTCACCCTCCCTTCTGCTTGTAATCAATACTCCTCACCCTTATGATCATGCCTGTTTGTAGTAAATAACCCCTACCGTGTGATCATGCATCCCGTGACGCCCTTCCCATCCCTAAGTTAGATTATCGACCCCTACCCTTGTAGTCATGCATCCCGTGACGTCCTCCCCTCCCTAAGATAGATAACCACCTTTAGCTGACCATTTGCCCCAACCTATATAAGCAATCCCATCTCCTACCCACCTTTGCCTAACTCCCTTCTCGGACTTGGCCCGCTTGCACCCAAGCGTGAAATCAGCGGCCTGTTGCCCACACAAAGCCTGTCTGGTGGTCTCTTTTCGAGAGCTGCACATGTAACAAGTGGTGACAAAACCCGGGACAGGGGAACTCCCACAGGAGACCAAACCCCCTGTCTCTACCCTTTGTGCTCCTTCCGTGAAGAGACCTACGCGTGACCTAGGCTCATCAGCCCAGCCCTCGCATCCGCTCACCATCCTTAGATCAGGTAAGCGGTTTGCCTCAGCTCTTCTCTTTTGCCTTTCTCACTGCCTGTCAGCTTCCTTCTCCTTTCAGTTCCATTTTTCTCTCCCTTTCAGTGGAGACAAGAAAGACAGGACTTTCCGTGAGGTTCATGACTGGAAAAAATCCTATGTAGGAGCCGGGAAGACAGTCTTCCCTCCGTGACTGATCGTCGCAGAGACGTCTGCTTTGACCACTCACTGGCACTCCTTCGGTGACAGATCATTGCAAGATGTCTGCTGTGGTCACTCACTCCCACTTGTACTCGTAGGGTGATGGATGACACCAGGGAGCCCCCTTTGATTGATTCACCCCAGGTTCAGACCGAGGTTTAGTCTGGGACGCCTGCTAAACTGCTTGGTCTCGCATTCACTTTTCTTGTCTCCGCTCCTCTTCTTAAACTATGGGCAACCTCCTGCCCTCCATTTGTCTCTCCATTCCTCCCTCCTCCCCCTTAGCCTGTGTTCTAAAAAACCTCGAACATCTCCGGCTATCATCTGACCTAAAACCTAAGCGTCTTATTTTCTTTTGCAATACTGCTTGGCCACAATATAAATTGGACAATGGCTCTAAATGGCCAGAAAATGGCACCTTTGATTTTTCTATCTTGCAGGATCTAGACAACTTTTGTCACAAAATGGGCAAATGGTCTGAAGTCCCCTATGTGCAGGCATTTTTCACATTTTGCTCCCTTCCCAGCCTCTGCTCCCAATGGGACCCTTCTCAAATTCTCCTTCTCTTCCACCGGCACCCACTGTCCCTACTGCCAATGCAGATTCTTCACACTCAATAGACCCTTCTGACCTCTCCCTTCCCCGCTCAAGCTGCCCCTCATCAGGCCGACCCAAACCCTAATCTCCCTTCTGCCCCATCCCCTCCCTCTTATACCTCCTTTGTCACTTCTCCATCCCACACCTGCTCCAGAACACAATTCAGCCTTAAAACTAGCGCTCCCTCCCCTGCCCAACAGTTTCCCCTTTGAGAGGTGGCTGGAGCCGAGGGCATAGTCAGAGTACATGTTCCTTTTTCCTCTGTCTGATCTGTCCCAAATTGGTCAGCACTTAAGATCTTTCTCATCAGATTCCACTAAGCATATCCAAGACTTCCAATATCTAACTCAGTCCTACAATTTAACCAGGAATGACTTAAATGTCATTCTAACCTCTATTCTTTCTTTAGATGAATGAAATTGGGTGTATACTCTGGCTCGGTCTTATGCTTACACCTGCAGATGCCATGAGCCAGCCCTCCAAGAGGGCATCAGGGCAGTACCTAGGGAAGAACCCAATTGGCAATACCAGGTGGGCTCACCTGACATTGCCAAGCCTGACTATACGGCTTCTTGCTTGGTTGAGGAACTTAATCAGGCAACTTACAAAGCTGTTATGACAAGCTTAAGGAAACAACTCAGGGCAAACATGGAAATCCTGCCCAATTCATGCCCACCTGGCAGAAACTCTCAGACTCTTCACAGCTCTAGACCCAGAGGGGCCAGAGGGTCGCCTTACTCTCAATATGCATTTTATTACCCAATCTGCCCCAGACATTAGGAAAAAACTTCAAAAACTAGACTCAGGCCCCCAATCACCACAACAGAAACGAATCAACCTTAACTTCAAGGCGTTTAACAATAGGGAGGAGGCAGCCAAGCGACAACCGATTTCAGAGCTGCAGTTGCTTGCCTCCACGGTAAGACAAACCCCAGCCACTATTTCAACAACAAGGAACTTCCAGGCACCGAGGTGACCACAGTTGGGTGCTCCATCAAGCCGTCCTCCTCCGGGGCCTTGCTTCAAAAGCCAGAAAACTGTCCACTGCGTCAGGGAGTGCCCACAGCCATCCTGCTTTAAAGGCCAAAAGCTTGGACATCAGGCTAATGAATGCTCACAGCCCAAGCCCCCCAAGCGGTGTCCTGTCTGTGGGGGACCCCACTGGAAATCGGACTGTCTGGCTCACATTACAGTCTCCCAAGGCTCCTGGAGTTCAAACCCAGTATTCTCCAGCCAACTGTTTTCCAGAACTTCTTGGATTAGCAATTGAAGATTGACACTGCCCGACTGCTTCGCAAGCCCCCTGGACCATCACGGACGCCGAGCTTCGGGTCACTCTTACCGTGGTGGGTAAGTCTATCCCCTTTTTAGTTGATACATCCCCTTTTCAGTTGATACGGGGCTACTACTCCACATTACCTTCTTTTTAAGGACCTGTTTCTTTAGCCCCTTTAACTGTTGTGGGAATTGACAGCCAGGCTTCAACTTCAAAACCTTTCAAAACCCCCCATCCCTGGTGTCAGCTTGGGCAACACTCCTTTACTCACTCCTTCCTAGTTAACCCCACATGCCCTCTTCCCTTATTAGGGTGAGCTATTTTAACCAAACTATCTGCTACCCTGACTATTCCAAGGCTACAGCCACATCTCGTAGCTGCCCTCTTCCCAGGCCCAAAGCCACCGCACAGCCTGCCATCACATCTCCTCACCTTAACCCACAGGTGTGGGACACCTCTACTCTGTCCTTAGCAACTGACCATGAACCTATCACTATGGCCCTAAAACCCAACCATCCCTACCCTGCCTAACACCAGTGTCCCACTCCCAACAAGCTCTAAAGGGACTAAAACCTGTCATCACCCGCCTGTTACAACATGATCTCCTAAAGCCTACTGACTCTCCTTACTACTCTCCTATCTTGCCTGTCCAAAAACCAGATAAATCCTACCAGCTAGTCCAAGACCTTCACTTTATCAGTCAAACTGTCCTTCCTATCCATTCTGTAGTGCCAAACCCGTATACTTTCCTGTCCTCCATTCCTCCCCCCACTACCCATTATTCTGTACTCGATCTCAAAGATGCCTTTTTAACCATCCCCTTACACCCCTCCTCCCAGCCTCTATTTGCCTTCACTCGGACTGACCCTGACACTCACCAGTTACCACTCCCCCGGACCGTCCTGCCTCAGGGCTTCGGGGACAGCCCACAATACTTCAGTCAGGCCCTCACTCAGGACCTGCTCTCTTTCTGTCCCTCAGCTTCACCTTATTCAATACATGGACAACCTCCTCCTGTGCAGCCCCTCTTATGAAGCTTCTCAGCAAGATACTCTCCTGCTTCTTCAGCACATATCCTTAAAGGGATATGTGTCCCTTCTAAGGCCCAAATTTCTTCTCCATCTGTCACCTATCTGGGATCATCCTCCACAAAACACCCGTGCTCCCCGCACCAACTGTATCCAGTTAATTTCCTCAACCCCAACTCCCTCTACCAAACAGCAGCTCCTCTCCTTCCTGAGTGTAGTCGGATACTTTTGCCTTTGGATACCAGGTTTTGCCATTCCAACCAAACTTCTATATAAGCTCACCAAGGGAAGCTTACCCAACCCCATAGATCCTAAATCCTCTCCCCACTCTTCCCTCCACTCCTTAGAAACAGCTCTAGAAACTGCTCTCACACTGGCTCTCCCCAACTTGTCCCAGCCCTTTTTCTTGTACACCGCTGAAATTCAGGGTTATGCAGTTGGAGTTCTTACAGAAGAGCCAGGCCTGCGTGCTGTTGCCTTCCTTTCTGAACAACTTGATCTCACTGTCCTAGGCTGACCCTCATGCCCACAGAGTGCAGCAGCTCCCTCTGTTCTATTCCTTCTTGAGGCTTTCAAAATCACAGGCTGTGCCTCACTCACTCTATACAGCTCTCACAGCCTTCAAGCTTTAGTATCCTCCTTGCATCTTCCACATGTGTTATCTGCCCCACGTCTTATCCAACTCTACTCACTCTTTATAGAATAAACTCCCCTTGTGACTATTGCACATGGCCCCAATTTTAATCCAGCCTCTCATCTAATACCAAACATAAACACAAGCCCCAAACCCCATGACTGTATTTCCCTAATCCATACAGCACCCTCCCCATTTCTACATATTTCTCTTTCCCATTCCAGACCCAGATCACACATGGTTTATTGAAGGAAGTTCTTCAAAGCCCAGTCAGTTAGCACGGGCCAAAGCTGGTTATGTGGTTATATCCCACTCATCTATCTTTGAAGCTGCCATACCCCCTCCTTCTACCACTTCTGAGCAAGCTAAACTAATTTAACCCGTGCTCTTACTCTTGCTAAGGGACTATGTGTAAATATCGATACTGACGCTAAATATGCCTTCCACATCCTACATCACCATGCTGCCATATGGGCAGAAAGAGGCTTTCTCGCTACACAGGGATCTTCTATTATCAGTGCTCCCTTAATACAGGCCCTCCTTAAGGCTGCTCTCTTCCCAGACAAGGCCGGAGTTGTCCACTGCAAAAGGCACCAAAAAAACTTCAGATCATGATCATTGCCCAAGGAAATGCTTTTGCTGATGAAACAGCTAAAAAGGCAGCAAACACACCATTATCCCCTCCTAGTGGACAATATTTTTCTTTCTCATCAGTTACTCCCACTTATTCTCCTTCTGAATCCTTAACCTACCCGTCACTTCCCACTCAAGAAAATTGGTTTTTGGATCAAGGAAAATTCCTTCTTCCTGCCTCACAAGCCCATTCTATCCTCTCTTCCTTTCATAGCCATCTTCATGTCGGATATAAGCCTTTGGCCCTTCTCTTAGAACCTCTCATCTCCTTCCCTTCATGGAAGTCCATACTTAAAACAATTACATCCCAGTGCTCCATCTGCCACACCACCATTCCCCAGGGATTTTTTAAAACCTCCTCCCTTTCCCACTCACCAAGCGCAGAGATTTACCTCCATACAAGATTGGCAGATTGACTTTACTCATATGCCCCGTATCAAGAAATTTAAATATCTTCTTTATGGGTGGATACCTTTACAGGGTGGGTTGAGGCCTTCCCTACCGGAACAGAAAAGGCCACTGCTGTTATGTCTTGTCTGTTAAGTCATATCATTCCCCAATTTGGCCTGCCTACTTCCATCCAATCTGAAAATGGCCCTGCTTTCATTAGCCAAATCACTCAAGCAGTCTCTCAGGCCCTTAGCATTCAATGGAAACTTCATGCCCCTTACTGCCCTCAGTCACCAGAGAAAGTAAAGAAAGCTCATAGCCTCCTAAAAACACATCTTACCAAGCTCACCCTTCAACTAAAAAGGCTGGGTATGCCTTCTACCTATTGCTCTTCTCTGAATTCACGCCACTCCCTGGGAACCCACAGGATATATAGCCCAGTTGAACTCTTCTATGGCCGCATCTTTCTGCTTGGGCCTAACCTTCTCCCAGACACTAGTCCTCCTGGAGACTATCTTCCAGTTCTCCAACAAACTAGGCAGGAAATTTGTCAAGCTGCTAACACCGCTATTCCTGCCCAGCCAGCCAATTGGGCTACCTCTTCCGTCTCCTTACACCTACGCACCTCTTTTAACAGTCCCCAACTCTACTCTCTCATAGAGCTTCCCTATTTCCTAGGTAAGCTTAGCAAAACTTCCTCAGGGATTTCATACCAACAAGCTGCTGTACTTCTCCACAACTATTTACAGCAACTCTTACCTCATGTTAACTCCGCTCCGCCCATTTTAGGACCCCTTACTACACAGACAACTATCCCCACTCTTGCTCCTCTATGCATTTCCCACCAACAAACCACCGGAATTCCCTTGGGTAATCTTCCACCTTTGAAGTGCTCCTCTACTTTTCATCATCAAAGCCCTGACACACACATTAATATGGCTTTAGGAGCATACTCACTTCGCTTCACTGACAAACCGTCTATCACCACTAACCTAAAAAATATTAACAGTCATTATTGTCTAGGTCGGCACCTTCCCTGTCTCTTGCTCCCTGTTACTCAGGTTCTCCTCCTGGCCCCTCTTCATGCTTACTCATACCCGGCCCTGCAAATGTTAGTGACAGACTATTTGTTGATACTACACGCTTCCTCATACATTATGAAAATCAAACCGCCCCCAACACACAGTTACCTCGTCAATCTCCCTTTCAACCCCTAACGGCTGCTGTTCTTGCTGGATTTTTAGGAGTTTGGGTACCTGACTCCCCTTTCAAGGATCCCTCCTACCTTTCCACCCTACCTTTTCAATTCTGCCTTCCCCCAGGCCTCTTCTTATGTGGCTCTTCCACTTATATGTGTCCACCCACTAACTGGATGGGAACCTGTGCCTTAGTCTTCCTTATTCCTAAAATTCAGCTTGCCAATGGTAATGAACAACTGCCTGTCCCCCTAATGACACCTGTAGACAAAAATCTACACCAGCTAATTCCATTACTCATTGGGGATAGCTCTTCCAGCCTCCACTCTAGGCCTTGGAGCTGGTATGGCAGGGGTCACCACCTCTGTCACAACATTCCGCAGCCTGTCTACTGATTTCTCCGCCAGCATTACAGACATATATAATATCTTGTCTGTCCTTCAAGCTCAAATGGACTCTTGAGCTGCAGTTGTCCTTCAAAACCATCGTGGCCTCGACTTACTCACTGCAGAAAAGGGACGACTCTGTATATTTCTAAATGAGGAATGCTGTTTTTACCTACATCAATCTGGCCTACTTTATGATAATATCAAAAGGCTCAAAGACAAGGCTCCCAAATTTGCTGATCAGGCAAGTACCTATGCCAACCCCACCTGGCCATTTTCTAACGGGATGTCGTGGCTTTTTACAATCCTTACTCCCCTAATACCCATCTTCCTCTTTCTTTTATTCAGACCTTGTGTTTTCCTATTAGTCTCTCAATTCCTACAAAACCGTATAGAGGCCATCACTCATCATTCTATGCGGCAAATGCTGCTTTTAACAACCTCACAATATCACCCCCTGTTCCAGGACCTCTCAGCCACTTAAACTAGACGCCTTGCCAACCCTCCCTGTTAATCTGCCTGTCTTATCCTCAGCCCTGTTTCACAGACTTCATCCTCCTACAATCAACCAGAAACACCACTCCATTGCTCATAGGCACCAGACAGTGCCTGGCTGAGGTCAAGATGCAGCATGACACCTCTCCAGAACCTGCACATCCTCCTTTCCATCCAAGTCTTCTAGGACCACCCCGTAATAACAGTTTTTTTAAAGCCCTGTCCTCAAAGATCTTCCCTACCCCTGAATTCAAAGGCCTCCGGGAAAAATGTCTAAGACGTATGGGATGGCAGCCATCAGACTCTTGCCCATGGTGTCCCCAGGCATATTCTCATGAGGATAAACTACAGCACAAGTATACAGGGCCTGTACCCCATATTTGGCAGCCAAATCAACATCCAAGTCACCACAAAGTATGTCAGTGGCTACTAGAAGGCTTAAGACACTTTTCCTTTTGCCAGCCTCAGCTCAGCTTGGCAGATAAAGGCTACTATACTTATTACCTCTCTTGCATAGGGTTGGCAATCAGAACTATTAAGCTTCTCCGCTCAGAACACCACTTACACATATGGGAAAAGGGTGATATAGTACATTACTGGCTCAAAAACAGGCAGTCTTATTCATTTGATGGAAAATGGGGACAAAAAGCATTAGCACACTGGACACTGTTCCAGCCTTGGCTCAATGCATTATCATACCTACCCTAAAGTTATTATGTTTAAAGGCTATTTTTAGGGAATTCATCCTATTAGGACTATTTCAAGCTCAAAGATATGCTAACTGAAACCTTGCCAAGTACATGAAGTAGCACCCTAAGCCAAAGACTTAACCAAACATTTACTAAACTACAAAAATTATAAACTTTTCTTTTAGGTGTCCACGCAGCCCCTTGTCACGCTCGAAGTAGCCATGAGAAACATCGCCCCTGCTCCCTCCTTTAATTTTTCTTTCTTTTCTTCTTTTATACATACATAAAAAGATGGGAATGTTAGGCCTCCAAGTCCAGGCCTGGCCATTTTAGCCTTGGTGATCCGTGTGTACACCTCTGGAAAGTCCCCAGGAGCCAGAAAGTCTAAAGTAACCAAAGTGACCAGGTGGCCACAGAAAGAAGTAAAACAACTTGTTCCTACCTCGACTAATTACTCTGCAAACCTGTACCCATTGTTCCTGTTCAGCCTTGCAAAAATTTCCCTCGGACACTGGGTTTCTCAAGACCCCCATCCCTATAACTATGTAATTTACCTCACCCTCCCTTCTGCTTGTAATCAATACTCCTCACCCTTATGATCATGCCTGTTTGTAGTAAATGACCTCTATCTTGTGATCATGCATCCCGTGACGCCCTTCCCATCCCTAAGTTAGATTATCGACCCCTACCCTTGTAGTCATGCATCCCGTGACGTCCTCCCCTCCCCAAGATAGATAACCACCTTTAGCTGACCATTTGCCCCAACCTATATAAGCAATCCCATCTCCTACCCACCTTTGCCTAACTCCCTTCTCGGACTTGGCCCGCTTGCACCCAAGCCTGAAATCAGCGGCCTGTTGCCCACACAAAGCCTGTCTGGTGGTCTTTTTAGGTGAGTGGCATGTGTGACATTGAGGTTATAGGGAAGCTTATCATATGGGCATTTTCTACTTTTAGTCAAAAAACGCTTTTGGAGGAAAAAAATTTGAGGTGTCACGTAAAGAGGAAAGGAAGTCAAGGGTGGCAATTAAGAGTGTGTGGTGCTGAGGAAGGCTTATCTCTGGGTTTACCCCACTCCCACCCAGGAGAATATTCTCCATTGTCTATAACCCAATCTTTACTAAAGTTTTAATGAATAATTAACAATAAAGCTGGCAATTATCCCTTCTAGAAGTTTATTCATTAACAAGACGCTTCTTGAAAATGGAAAAATAAAAAGATCAGAGTTAATTTTTTTTTTTTTTTTTGACATGGAGTCTCGCCCTGTCACCCAGGCTGGAGTGCAGTGACCAATCTCAGCTGACTGCAACCTCCGCCTCTCATGTTCAGGCGATTCTCCTGCCTCAGCTTCCCCAGTGGCTGGGACTACAGGTGCACGCTACTATCCCAGCTAATTTTTGTATTTTTAGTAGAGAGGGGATTTCACCATGTTGGCCAGGATGGTCTCGATCTCTTGACTTCATGATCCACCGCCTCGGCCTCCCAAAGTGCTGGGATACAGGCATGAGCCACCATGCCTGCCCAGCCTCCATTATTTTTTACAGCTATGTTTATACAATTTTCAGCTGATCATCCCAGAGTGCAGTGTTACTTATGATGAAATTATAATATTAAAGGATTTTCTCTTCCCCCAATTGCTTGCTATCAGCTTTGTTTCCTTGATTACTTCTTTGACAGAGCTTCTCCATGAAACTTATAGTTTAATATTCAGTATTCTAACCTTTAGCCATAGTGGGTCAAATTATTGACCAACCAAATGAACAGCACAAAGAGAAGCAACAGCCTCAGCATTCATTGGCTCTGTAGTCAGATACAGTTTGGCTTTCATTGTTTGGGAGCTAAGGTAAACACGCGGATAATTGGGTGGAAAAGATCACTGTGTACCAAGATGGTTTGTGTTTTGTTTCTAAAATATTTTGAGGACATATTTCCCTAAGAAAAATATTTCAGAAACAGATATTATAAATTAATACTGTTAAAAGATAATCACATTAAAATTTTCATGAGTTTGAGCATGAAGTTATTCATAAATCACACAGCATCAGAGGATAAACAGTTCAATGCTCCACTAATCTGCTGGGAGGGAGAAGTTTTTCTGAGGTATTTGCAGAAGCAGGACAAAGAAAATATTTGATGGCTTAAAGTAGAAAGTCCCTAGCTGGTTTTAGTTGGTGGTTTCTGACTGGTTAAGCTTAAGTTTAAACTGAGTTCTGTTTCTGTTTGCTTACCCAGGAACACAAGGCAATGGAACTGTGTCAGCCTCATGGCCTCCCAATTAATTATTTTAACAAAACTAAATGGATAGAATTTACCTGTGTTGCAGTGTATCCTAGAGCAGTTTGTTTAGTCTTCTTGGAGAGGAAGATACCAAAATGAAGTTAAATATGCAAGAAATGTATTAGGGGAAATATCTGTAGAAAATTTGGAAGGAACTTGAAGAGGCTCAGAGAACTATCACACCTATGCTAATCTGATCCTGAGTGAATGGGGAAAAAGAAGTAAAGGGCCGTCACTATGGCTCACGCCTGCAATCCCAGGACTTTGGGAGGTCGAGGCAGGAGGATTGCTTGAGCCCAGGAGTTCTAAAACAAATTAAAAAATTAGACTGGTGTGGCAGCACGTGCCTATACTCCCAGCTACTTGGGGGGCTGAGGTGGGAGGATTGATTGAGCCCTGGAGGTTGAGGCTACAGTGGGCTGTGATCCCACTACTGCACTCCAGCCCAGGCAACAGACTGAGATCCTGTCTCTAAGAAATAAAAAATAAAAAGAAGAAGTAGAGGAAGGTTGTGTGGCAGTTGTTATAAGGAAAGTTCAGCAAGGCATGGAGCCTAAGCCCCCTATCAGTGGAATGTCATGTCTCCTAAACGTAAGCCGCCCTAAGTAGCTGTGCCATGCCCTTGCCTGAGAGGTGCCCATGAAAAACGTCGTCTCAGTGCAAGCATAGTAACAGATCTCTGAGCCCAGTAGCTGTAGCCCTCAGTCAATTACTCTTCCTGCTAAGATCAAAGATGTGCTTTTACTCGGTCACAAGATTCTCAAAATTTAACGTACATGCAAATCTCCTGGGAATCTCATTAAAATGCAGATTCAGTAGTTCTGAGGTAGGGCCTAAGTTTTTGTACTTCTAAAAAGTACAATAATATGCCATTGCTTCACAGAACTCACTTTAAGTAGCAAGGGCCTAGAAAATACTTGAAAGCATCTTATTTAGACCATCTAAATAGGTTATAGAGAACTCTTCACAGGTTTAATGCCTCACCCCTGATATACCAGGAAACTGCTGAAAACAGATATACACAATTCTAAGTTAGGATTTTGCCATTCAAATAATTAATTTCTCCTTGAGTAAAATCACAGCTGTCAACTCCCTTTTGCCATGCTACTTGTACAATCCCTTTATAATTATCTCTGTGTCACCTGCATATGTGCCTTCAATTTTGGTACCAAGAGAGGAGTTTGACCTCGATGATGTCAATCATATCCTTTTCCCCTTCCAATTATTTGGTATGGACAGTTTGTTTCTTAATCTTAAGCAAAACATTTCAAGCCCTTCCTAACAATATTGGGCTCCCAAAGCCATCCTACATAGAGAGTCTGGTGCAGCCAGTTAGCATAAATATACCTTCTAGGTGGGAGTTCTCAGGGATTTGGGCATGTGCATTTCCTCCCAATTGCCTGAAGATTTGTGCAGTTATCCTAACCGTGTTGCCATTTGTCTATCATGAAACAGATCTGTGTCCTTCCTTCACTTGAGTTACTGCCATCTTTGCATATCTTGGCTCAATCTTGTATTATGTCTACTGCATAAAATAGCAGTTTCATACTTTCCAGAAGCCATGGATTTCTTTCTTCAAAGAATGCTTAGGTAAAGTAGATTAAGCTGGTATGACTGAAACGGTGAGAGATGAAATTAGAGAGATGACCAGGAACATATCTCGTGAGTTAAGGTGTTTAAGAAGTTATCATGAAAGCAAGGGGGAGCAACTAAAGGATTTCAAGGAAGCAGACCCAGTCAGACTTGCATATTTTGATTACTTTGGCCGAGGTGAGAGAGGAGGATAACTTGAATAAGGTCCAGAAAGACTAGGAAGGAGCATGAGGATATAAGGGATATCAAGGAATCAGAGTCATCAGAACTTGCTGCCTGGGTATGGAGGCAAGGAATAAAGACTATAAGTAGTATACTTATAGTATGTCTTCCAATTTCCAATCTTGGACAACTATGGTGCAAGGGTCCAAGGGTGGTCAATTATTGAATTGGGGAACATAGAGGAATAAGTTTAGGAAAAAGCGATTGAGTTCACTTGTGAACATACTGAGTTTAAGGGAGACAGCCAGTAACCATCTGAGTAAATGGATATGTACATCACCAGAATCTGGCTTAGAGATTCCTCTTAGATCCAGGACTGTGTTGTTATTTGCAGAGTATTCTCAGTTTCTGTTTAGGCAACTGCTCAAAGTTTATACCAAGTAGTCTTTTTCAACTGAATTGTCTATAATGTCTTGTTTTTTTCCCAACACGTTCTTCAAAATGTTGCCTGCAATGCTTGTTACTTTAAATTACTTCTCTCCTTCTCTTTTCAAAGGGCTCCTTGCATGTCCAAGTTTGGGGCTTATTCAGAGTTCTGAATAAGGGTTACATGCCAATACAGGCCAGGGAAATGAGGAGGGGTCCCTTTGGCAGAAAGAGGCATTTCCATTTAGAATTTGAGCTCGAGGCTGCATGCAGTGGCTCACGCCTGTAATCCCAGCAATTTGGGAGGCTGAGGCAGGAGGATCACTTGAGGTCAGAAGTTTGAGACCAGCCTGGCCAACATGGTGAAACCCAGTCTCTACTAAAAATACAAAAGTTAACTGAGCATGATGGCATGTGCCTGTAATCCCAGCTACTTGGGAGGCTGAGGCAGGAGAATTGCTTGAACTTGGAAAGCAGAGGTTGCAGTGAGCCAAGATTGTACTCGCCCCCCCCCCCAAAAAAAAAGAATCTAAACTCAAAAGAAGACTTAAAGGTTGTAGCTATGAGGAAATAGGAATTAACAGAAAATCATCAGTGTAATCTGTAGAAGATAAGATGGCCTGGGTTGCTATGACACATGGTAAGAATAGAGGTACTATGTGCAACTTATTGAGTATATTGTGCTTTGTTTGGAAGGCTAAGTTTTAACATGGTGTTTTCAAACTTGGGTTTTAAAGTTCTAGTGGGGCCGCTGAGAGGGAGGGAGTACTGCTAAGTACTTGGACTTCAGTCCTATTTCCACTTCAGCCAGAACAAATTTGTTTTACATAAACTTTCTTTGAAGAAAAGATTCCATGGCCTTTAAAAAAACGTGATTTAAGGGTGAAAATCATTATGTTTGCATAGAAGCTGTAAGAAATGTGAAAAGGTCAGTGAAGAAAGAATTCAGGGATGGGTTTGGTGGCTCACACCTCTAAACCTAGTGCTCTGGGAGATTGAGGAGGGAGGATAACTTGAGGCTAGGCATTTGGGACCAGTCTGGGCAGCATAGTGAGATCCCCCGCATCTCTACAAAATAGATAAATAAATAGCTGGGTGTGGTGGCACATGCCTATAGTCCTAGCTACTAGGGGAGCTGAGGCAGGAAGATTGCTTGAGCCCAGGAGGTTACAGTGAGTTATGTTGAGGGACCAAATATGTTACAATGGTCTCATAAGACTATAATACCATAATTTTACTTTTTCTATGTTTAGATACACCAATACCATGTGTTACAATTGCCTATTAGGTACAGTAACATGCTATACAGGTTTGTAGCTTAGAAGCAACAGGCGACACATAGCCCAGATAAGTGGTAGGCTATACCATCTAAGTTTATTACTCTGAAGTTCCCACGATCTCCATGAAACTGCCTAAGGGCAAATTTCTCAGAACTTATCCAATCTTTAAGAGATACATTACTGTATGTCTGGTTTACTGATCTACTTTTGTACCCTTCACATCTTAGCCCTTTAAAGGCAATGTATGACATACGATTTTGCATATCCAATGTTTAGCACAGTAAGAGCCTAATAAATGTCTGTTGAATTAATAAATCCGCAAGGCTTATACTCAAAGTAATAAAAGTGGAATTCTCTATAGTTATTGAACTCCTAACTCTGAGAAGAGTTTTACTTATTTTTCTCTACAATGATTTATCTTAAGAGAATGGTTTTAAAGGGGGCCAGGAAAATACCCATGATTAAGGAAGAAGAGAGGGGAGATGTAATATTTTGAGTTTTTGTGTATCATGTGTGAAGGAAAGTGAAGCAAGCAAGGATAAAATGCCTTGCAATCAAGAAAATGCCTCAATTGAAGTGTCTTGAATAAGGCGGTTGATATAATTCATAACCAATGTATTAGAATGTCATCGCACGTTTGTTGTGAGCGAGGGAGTAATGACAAACTGATTCATTTTTTGGGAAAATCCATCAGTGCTCTTTATGTCGACTGGCATAACTAGTGTCTCACACAAAAGTTGCCCCCAGACTATTCAGGGAGACTAAAGAAAACGATCACAATACAACAGTGAATGGGAGAATAAGGTTTCTCCTCAAGCTTTCAAAATCACCTCCTGCCTTCTCTGTTTCCCAGTTTTGGTGAATCAAACCTATCTTTACCAAAATCTGACAAAACTTAAAATGTGTTAAAAACAAGCAAACAAAAACTCTGCCTAGGAATGTAAAGACGAATCTGGGACTGTGGACTGAGGTTTGAGTCCTGGGACGCGGCTGTAAACTTGACTTCCCAATGTCTCTTGGGCGTTCCCAAGGCGCCAAGCCTGCAATGGGCAAACAGAAGCCCCCTGCCCCAGCGCATTCCCAGGAGACAGAGCCGAGAAGGCCTCCGGCAGCTCCTCTGGAGGACCGGTTTTCCCTGTGTCTCTGCCTTACCGGACAGCCGGGAAGGCGGGAATGCAGGATGGCGGGCGCAAGGGCCCAACGGAGAACTCCACCCAAAAGCCAGGGGGCCAGGAGCCCCTCGCACTAGTCAGCCCGCAACCCGGAAGCAAACGCTAGCGGCGCGGCGTGGCAGGGTTGCGGTTCCGGGTCGGGCCTCGCCGCAGTCAGCTTTAGGCTCACAGCCGCAGCGCCCCGCCCCCGCTTTCCGGACCTGGCAGGCAGCGGCTGCAGGGCTGCTCCCGGGGCCACATGGCTGAGGGGGACGCAGGGAGCGACCAGAGGCAGGTGAGGCCCCGGCGGGGTGCTGACTTTCCAGGCTCGGCTCGGGCTCGCCTCGCCATTCCAGTCCTCCTCAGCCGAGGGGCCCTCTGCCCGGGGCCGCGGCGGCTTCCTCCAGCACTGGCCGCGCCATTTGCTCCACAGCGTACCATTCTCCCGGCGCTTCCCCTCAGCCGAGCTCTCTTAGGCCGGCAGCTCCTTGGCGGCTGCTGGCTCGGCCTGTCTCGGACGGTGTCCTCGTCAACCATTAACACGCGACGAAGCAGCTGTGGGCCGAAGGCAAAAACCAGGGTTTCGCTCCCCACCCTGCCGTCGCCGGGTCGTCTTGGACAAACCACTTAAGAATTCGGGTTCCCTCTTTGGCAAAAGGGCAATAACCCAAATCCTGTAGGTCCTCGAGAGCCCACCGAATTTTACTCCTTTTGTCCTTAGTATCGAGCTTTCCCTGTGCCTCGTTCACGTGGGCGATCATAAGTCTTTTCCTACAGGGCTGTGAGTACAAAATGAAATGCTACGAAGTCGAATCCATACTTTGCTTCCCATTTTTTCCCTTTAGGTCCTTCTTTTTTAACCCCAAGCCCAAAGAATAATTATTTTTCTTTTTTAACCCGAAGCCCAAAGAATAATTTATGAAATGTTTTAAGGGTTTGATTACCAACCAACCAAACAGCCATCCAAGCCCTCTGTACTCCCACCCCCATCCCCCCACACAAAATTGAATCCAAAAGAACGAGTGAGACACCCAGCAGGAGTACACAGATAATGTGGGACAGAGCTGTTGAGGGGTGGGAGTCAGGGGTGGAGATTACCTGTTAAAAAAGAGAAGGTGGAACAGAGAAGATAGGTGTATCTTTTCACGTGTGAATGATCATTACAAAGTATAGGACTGCATACAATATTTTGGCTCAATAGTGGCCAAAAGCACAGTAATGCGATAGCAAGGCTGGCTCCAGTCATTGGAGTAGCGCCTAGCAACCAGCCACCCAGAGAAGAACATGGTGACCTGCTCTTGAGAACATTTGGCTTGCTAAGGCTCATCTAGGAATCTACACTGGTAATGTTGAATGCAAATACCTTGCAAAGTAGTTAAGAATAGGAATTTAAGATGTGTACATTTGTTGACTTCAAAAAAATCCGTTTCTTTCAGAATGAGGAAATTGAAGCAATGGCAGCCATTTATGGGGAGGAATGGTGTGTCATTGATGACTGTGCCAAAATATTTTGTATTAGAATTAGCGACGATATAGATGACCCCAAATGGACACTTTGCTTGCAGGTACTTTTTCTCCCTTCCCTGAAGTCATCTTTTTGTTACAGTGTTAATTATATGGTTGACTTTTGTATTCTAATTATTTGTGCCGTTTTCTAAATTATCTTTGTTGTTGGCATCTGTCAGTGATTATCTAAATGGGCAGTTACATCTTAGATCACTTTCAAATCATACATTAATTGATAGTTTCAGTCTTATCCCAATTCTTTTAATCGTTTAAAAGTGTTAATGTACCCTTGTGAGGCTGTTAGTTTTGTTTCTTTTCATTATTCTCTTCATTTACAAGGAAAGGGTCTAAACCTGGAAAGATGGCTAACATTTAAAAGGAAGGAGAGGTTAATAATGTAGGTGACTCATAGAGTAGACACTCATTTCTTTATTAAGAATCAGTGATCAATTATCAGTTGTAGTTAGGATAAAATAAATGAAAATATCAGCTATGGCTTTTCTTAGTGCTTAATCTTTGATGACTGCTTGTATGTACTTTCAACTTTTTGCCAGTGTTTTTATAATAATACAATTTGAAAAGAAATAATGTATGGTTCTCTATTATATGTTGGCTGTTTCATATAGTTAATAGTGTTCCCTAGGATTTTTGTAGTATTTCGTCTGAAAACTACCCAGAAAATATTATGCCACTCCATCCACTTGGGTCAGGGTATAATGTCCATGTTTCAGTTTTCCTTCTCCTTTCATCTCGTCCACCTCACCCTTTTGTCCAATTGCCAGCTTAATAAATACGGTTATTTTTGAACCTTGATGAAGTGTAAACAGATTTGTTTTTGAACCTGCCTTGTAGGTGATGCTGCCAGATGAATACCCAGGTACAGCTCCACCTATCTATCAGTTGAAGTAAGCTGTATTTCTACCTTTATATTGTTATAAAAAGATTATACTTTGAAAGATATTTCTGTATACCGTACATTGCATTTAGATAAAATGCCTTATTAAAAAATATCTATAGAAATTAAGAATACCTTTTGGGTTTGGTATAGAACATTTAAATAAAAAATTAAATTCTATAAAACAATGAAATATACCACTTAGTGCAAAAGAGGTTCATAGAGGTGAAGTAGCTACAGAATTGTCTTTATAGATGAGGAAGGAAACTTTCCTTTTTAAACAGCTTAGTAATGTAGAAACCCTGGCCCTTAGAGTTTCTCCTATCCTAGTTTTGCTGACCTAGCCCCAGTTCCTTGATGTACCTCTAAGACTGCCTGCTTTCCAGGAGTTAACTATGATGCTGGTGTTTCTCCCTGCCCCTTTCCCTGGTTGATGTTGAGGAACCATCTTCTTAGCAGCCCAAGCTTAGTCTTTATGAATCATGACCTATTGATGCAAGTGATCTTTCATCTACCTTGGCCCCGTCACCTAGTAATATGTTATAAACCCTTGGGAACAGAATTGCATAAGAATTTCAATTACTAGGTTGGTCTGCGTGTAGACCAGTAATTGGTTTATAACCAGTAATTGATCACAACTGGTTACAGATTTCTTTGTTTCTTCTTCAATCCTACTGCTTCACTTAATTAGCCTTAAAAAAAAAACAACTCACTAGAATTTTTACCTATTAGTTTTTTTGTGCATGTATTTTAAAACTGTAGCATTAATGCTTACTATTAATAATGGTTCTATAAATTTTTATTTTTATTTATTGCAAATGGTAGATACAGAATGCTTGTAAAAATAAATGTCCTTTTCAGAATTATTTTTTTACGAGCTGTTTTCGAGGCACCAGTTAGAAAAAATGGGGAATTCCTGGCATTGTAGCAAGTACTATGACTCTGGAGATTTAGATTCTAGACCCTTTTCTGCCACATAAATAAATGTGAGCAGATTCATGAAACCCTATGAACCTACCCCTGATTTTTATTTTTAGTTTTGAGACAGAGTTTCACTCTGTTGACCAGGCTGCAGTGCAGTGGTGTGATCTTGGCTCACTGCAACCTCTGCCTCACTTAAATCATGGGTTCAAGTGATTCTCCTGCCTGAGCCTCCCAAGTAGCTCGGACTGTATGCCTGTGCCATCATGCCTATGCATGTGCCATCTTGCCTGGCTAATTTTTGTATTTTTAGTAGAGATGGGGGTTTCACCATATTGGTCAGGCTGGTCTTGAACTCCTGACCTTGGATCCACTAACCTCAGCCTCACAAAGTGCTGGGATTACAGGTTTGAGCCACCACGCCCAGCCAATTTTTAAATCATTAAAATAGAGTAATTTTGGTGTGGCTTTTGTCATGGTTTCTTAGGAAGACTGAATGAATTAATGTTAATGAAAGCATTTTGCAACCATATAGATTTATATAAATATAAGACTGCTTTTTAATGAAAATAGATAATTTTTTTAAAGCCAAAAATAATCTTATTTGTGATGTAATCAGTAATTAGAGATATAAACATAATCCTTGAATAATCGTCTTAATTGTATTTTATTTAATCTTAGTGCTCCTTGGCTTAAAGGACAAGAACGTGCGGATTTATCAAATAGCCTTGAAGAAATATATATGTAAGTGACAGGTGATTTTTAAAAATAATTCTGTTAGTGATTGTATTGTGGGCTTTTGTTAAACTTGTGAACCCTTTCTGCTTTAACAAAAATGATTCACTCGAAGAGACCTTCAAAAGTTTGCTATATAATTTTATACTTTTGATATTGTCTACTTAGATAGAAAAATATAGTAATATTTAGCGCTAATAACAATAAAAAAGCACTTAGCCAAGCTGGGTTTGATGGTTGAAGTGGGAGGACTGCTTGAATCCAGGAGTTGGAGACTAGCCTGGGCAATATAGTGAGATCCCCATCTCAATCTCAATAAATTTTAAAAAAATATTTGTTAAAAGGATCTTACTTAAAAAACAAAAACACTTAGCCAATTTGTGAAAGTAAATTAAGAGATACTGCTCTTGCTTTGGTATTTTTATAGGCTATGTAGCATGAAATTAAAATGTCTATGTACTTTGAGTAGTAATTTCTCTTGTATTAGGCCATAAGACTAAGAATCTATTGATAGGCTATATTTTTCATTCATTCCTTCATTCAACAAATATTACATGGCAGGCACTGTACTAGATCCTGAGTGCAGGTATGGTTAGCATAAATAGAAGTGCCCTTTTTCATGGCATTTAGAATTTATGGTGGGGGAGAGATATTACTTATAACATTGTAAAAATGAATATAAAACCGTAGCTGTGGTAAGTTCTATGAAAGGAAGATATGCAAAAGTAATTGAGTTTGAAATAAGACTTGACATAGTCTAGGAGGTGAGGGATGACATGTTTGACTTAAAAGTGGAGTTAATTAGCGGATGATAATTTCAGTGAGAGGCCCTAACACAAGGCTTGATGTCAGGGAGCTTGGCACATTACAGGAAACAGTAATGGTGATATGCAGTGAGAGACAGGATGAGATGGGGGGAAGGACCTGGAGAAGTAGGCAAGACAGGTCCTGCAGAATTTGGTAGATTATGTTAAGGATTCTGTCTTCATACTAAGAATAGTTGGAAGCAGAGAAGGATTTTAAGTAGTAGGGTGCCATGATAAGATTTTCTTTTTTCTTTTCTTTTTTTTTTTTCTGAGACAGGTTCTTGTTCTCTTGCCTAGGCTGGTGTGCAGTGGTGCAATAGTGACTCACTGCAGTCTCAACCTCCCAGGCTCAAGTGATTTCTCTTACCTCAGACTTCTGAGTAGCTGGGACTACAGATGTGTGCCACCATGCCCAGCTAATGTTTTAAAAATTGTTTAAAAATTTTTTATTTTTTTGAATTGGAGTCTTACTTCGTTGCCCAGGCTGGAGTGCAGTGGTATGATCTCTACGCACTGCAACCTGTGCCTGCCACGTTCAAGCAATTCTCCAGCCTCAGCCTCCCAAGTGGCTGTGACTGCAGGCACCCACCACCATGCACAGCTAATTTTTGTATTGTTGTAGAGGGGGTGTTGCACCATGCTGGCTAGGCTGGTCTTGAACTCCTGACCTCAAATTATCCACCTACCTTGGCCTCCCAAAGTGCTGGGACTGTAGGTATGAGCCACCATACCCGGCCCCCAGCTAATTTTTTAAAAAATTATTTTTTTTTTTGTAGAGATGGAGCCTTGCTTTATTGTCTAGGCAGGTTTCAAACTCCTGGCCTCAAGCAATTCTCCTGCGTCAAGCAATTCTCTTCCTTGGCCTCCCAAAGTGCAGAGATACAGGTGTGAGCCACTGTGCCTGGCAATGATAATATTTTCATTTAAAAAAGATCATCCTATTTCTTTTTGGAGTATTGTTTGGAAGGCAGCAAGAATAGATGTGAGACATCAGTTAGGGGGCTAATGCAGTTGTCTAGAGAAGATATAACTATGATTTAGTTTAATTTTAAGGAGATATATTAGTAAATAATGTTCTGGACTATCAGTTTTACTGTAATCTAGGATCTAGTAAGGATTGTATTATATGTTCTAGGTGGCCACTCCATTTGGTACAGTGACAGCCCCTCTTTGTGTCCCTGGGATCCAGGCCAGGTTTCTTTTCCTCCCAAAATATTTAATTAGAAAATGGTAAGTCATTGTGGAATCCATTTTACTTATTCCTGCCTAGAGCAAGTATGGTCTTCCTTGGGTCCCCATTTAGTGATTCTGTTATCTTTGGCATAAAATTATTTCCTTAATCAAATGTTTTCTGATATTTCTCCCTAACCTTACTGGCCACTCCAACTTTTGTGCCCCCAACAAACTTCTTTCTATAACTCTTTATTTACTCTTACTTGCTAATTTATCTGCCACCACCACCCACCCCCTCCCCCGCCCCGCTTCAAGTAGAATAAGATCAGTAAGTACACTGCAGATTTGTTTACCGTTAACATCAGAATTGTTCATCTAGTGGTCATTTTTCAGCTCTTGCCTAATTTTTGGTGGTATTAACCAGTTCTTCTTTCTTGAAAATCTTCCCACACTTAGCTTCCATCATGTTAATCACATTTATCAGTTATATTTTTTTCTTAGCCATGTACAATGTCATGTACTCAGAAGTGGCTCCCCACTTCCTATCCCCCATCCAAAAAGTCCTCCTTTTACTAAACGATACCTTCCCACTGGACACAACTTTCCTTTTCTCCTTAACTAGTTCGCTTGAGCTGTTTGAGACTTAGGAAGTATCAGAGATTACAATACAGTTTGTTGTAATGGTGGAGTATGGGCCATAATGCTTTGTTTATTAAACGTGCTTGAATAACCTTGGTCCAGAGGTATTATTTTCATGCATGCAGTCTGAGTAGAAATACACATCTTTTAAAGCTTTTTTTTTTTTTTTTTTTTTTTTTTTAATAGACAGGGTCTCACTGTGTTGCCCAAGCTGGCCTTGACCTCCCGGGCTCCAGCCTTAAGTGATCCTCATGCCTCAGCCTCCTGAGTAGCTGTAGGCACATATCACCTGTAGCCTCCTGACTGTAGGCACATACCACCATACCTGGCTTTATTTTTAAAACTTTTGTGTGACAACTTTTTGTTTTTTTGAGACTGAATCTCGCTGTGTTGCCCAGTCTGGAGTGCAGTGGTGTGATCATGGCTCACTGCAACCTCTGCCTCCTGGGTTCAAGCAATTCTCATGCCCCAGCCTCCTGAATAGCTGGGATTACAGGCATGTGCCACCATGCCTGGCTAATTTTTGTATTTTTAGTAGAGAGGAATTACAGATGTGTGCCACCACGCCTGGCTAATTTTTGTATTTTTAGTAGAGACGGGGTTGCAGCATGTTAGCCTGGATGGTCTCAGATTCTTGACTTCAAGTGATCTGCCTGCCTCGGCCTCCCAAAGTGCTGGGATTACAAGCGTGAGCCACCGCACCTGGCCTTTTGTGACAACTTTTAATCATATTTTCCATATAATTCCAGTAGAGGGCAGCAAGTGGAAAATATTGGTGTTTAAAAATTAAACATGGGCCAGGTGTGGTAGCTTTTGTCTGTAATCCTACCATTTTGGGAAGCTGAGGTGGGAGGATTGCTTGACGCTAGAAGTTTGAGACCAGCCTGGATAACATAGATGGGTAAGAGTCCCCCCCGCCCATCTCTATAAAAATTTAAAAAATAAAAATTAACTGTGTGTGGTGGGGCTTGCCTGTAATCCCAGCTACTTGGAAGGCTGAGGTGGCAGGAGGTCGAGTTTGTGTCACTGCACTCCAGTCTGGGTGACAGAGACTGACTGTCTCAAAAAAATAAATAAATAAAAAGTAAGTCTGTGAAGAAGGGACTCTTTAGAAGAGCAGTCAGTAATTCAGGAGGGATATAGTGGATTCCTATGTAAAGGGAACCAGAAGAATGGAGAAGGTCAGTTAAAGAAATACTTAAAAAAGTATAAGCTAGGATTTGGTGATTGATTAGATGTAGACCAGTTCGGTTATTGTACCCACTTTTTTTTTTTTTTTTCCAGAGATGGAGTCTCACTCTGTTGCCCAGGCTGGAGTGCAGTGGCATGATCATGTCTCACTGCAGCCTTGACCTCCTGGGCCCAAGTGATCCTTCTGCCTCAGCCTCCTGAGTGGCTGGGTTTATAGGTGTGCTACCACTGGCTAATTTTTGTATTTTTTTTGTAAACAAGGGGTCTCACTATGTTGCCCAGACTTGTCTGAAATTCCTGGCCTCAAGCAATCTGCCTGCCTCTTCATGTCAAATTATTGAGATTACAGGCATGAGCTACTATGCCCTTAATTTTTTATTTAAATATTTTGCATATGAATATTTTAAATATTAAAAAATATTTTGAATAAATGAAACTTTTGATAAAACAAAAAGTAAATACATTTAAAATACTTAGAATATGATACTGTTTAAGAGAAAATGAAAAGGATTACAGGTTTTTTATAGTATTTGATTTTGTGATGATCTATTATAGAAATAATTTAGAAGTCCAAGAAAATAATTTTTGAAATTTTTTACATCTCTTCACATTTTGATATATCATGGAGTCTTAGGTTTTAATGTTGGTAAGTGAGGCTTCTTGAAGCAAAAATTATACTGGATAAAGTTAAAACAGACAAGGAAGACTGTATTCAAGACCATTGCAGTAAGGCAAAGAGCCCGGAATGAAGTGTAAACTCAACTCCTCTGAAACAAAGGGCGGAAGGGTTTTTAAGGGCCAGGATGAGCTAATGGAAAAGTACTAAAAGATATTATGTGGGGCCATTTATCAGGTATGTTGGGATATTGAGTTTTTGTTGAGTTTGCAAATATTTCTCTTAGTGACTGGGCCGTCTGTGTTTACCAAGTAGTACCTGTTGAAGTCAGCCTGCTATTCTCCCATAGAGACTGGAAGATAAGGGCACTGTCTTCTTTAATGATTGTGTTTCAAAGGGATGGTTCCTAGGTCCTGGAGAAAGATATTTCCTGGGTTGTAAAACCAATTAAAGTTTTTTATAAAAAGATTTACATATATCTCAAAGAGGTAGAGAAGAAATTTACAATGACAAGTTTTCTAAAGAAATTACTCCAAGAAAAGGGAGATAAGGGCCTAGAGTCCGGAATGGGCCTCTCTAAAGTTCAGTCAAGCTGAGGTTAAGGCTGTTTCTGTCAGGGTTTTGGAGTCAGTTCTTTAAATAGGGTCATCTCTTTGTGTCTGTTTTCTTATCTGTAAGAAAAGGGGGATAATGTTGTAAGCACTAAAGTAGCAGCTATCATTTTTTTGTTCTTTAAAACAATTGTTTTTTATATTTTTTTGAGATGAAATCTCACTGTGTTGCCCAGGATGGAGGGTAGTGGTGCAGTCATAGCTCACTTCAGCCTCCACACTTGAGGTTCAAGTGATCCTCCCACCTCAGCCTCCCAAGTAGCTGGGACTACAGGCACACATCACTGTGCCTGGCTGAGTTTTTGAATTTTTTTCTAGAAATGGAGTCTCACTTTGTTGCCCAGGCTGATCTCAAACTCTTTGTTTTAAGCTATCCTCCCACCTTGGCTTCCCAAAGTGCTAAGGTTACAGATGTGACCCACCACATCTGACTTGTTCGTTTTTTTTTTTTTTTTCCCCAAGAAGTGTTCTCTTTCTGTTGCCCAGGCTGGAGAGCAGTGACATAATCTCCACTCCCAGGCTCTAGTGATCTTCCCACCTCAGCCTCCTGAGTAGCTGGGATTACAGGCACACGCATGTCCGGCTAATTTTTGTATTTTTTTAAGAGATAGGGTTTCACCATGTTGCCCAGGCTGGTCTTGAACTCTTGAGCTCAGGTGATCTGCCCACCCGGGACTCCCAAAATGCTTTGATTACAGGTGTGAGCCACCATGCCCGGCCCTGGGCTGTTCTTATTTTAAAAATCATCTCATCCAGTTTGTAATATTGAAAATTAGGTGACTGAAACTCAGATCAAATGATTAGTTTAACTTCACATAGCTTAGTGCATTTTAGTGAATAGCTTTATTGTTATATCAACCAATACAAGTCTTTAGTTTTAGTATTAGGAATTGTGAGTGTGATGGGGAGGATTTGAGGGTATAGAATTATTTGAAAACAATGTTGTTTTCTTCCCTTTGCTTGTTTTGAAAGTTTTGGTGGGTGCTGATGAGTAGTGATAAAGAGAGATAATGGTTTCAAGGGAAACTTAGAGGAAGGAGGTGAGGTGTTGCTATATAATAGTGTGGTGATATCTTTAAACACATACCGTGCTTATCTACAATTAGTGTCATTCTCTAAAGAGCAGACACTTAGGCCTTTATTTTATTGCTGTTGCCATCATTTAACATAACTATGGACATGACTTTAAAACCCATGACACATTGTTTTTCTCAGTGATCCTTTGAGATGGATTTAGTTATCTGAGGCAACCAAACGTCATTTGGAACCAAAATGAATGAATTTAGGCAATAGAATATTTTGTCAGAAACAAGGTATGAATAACATTGTTGAATTGTCTTTTAGGTCTTGTAAATTGACTCCCTCAAGGAGTTTCCCATATGCTTTGCATTCTTTCTTGTTGAAATAAGCATACTAAATGATAAGTGTGCCAAGTGGTTTGAAATTCTTTTAAAAGTTTAAAAATGCAAGCAATGATCAGACATCAATACTGAAAAATTGTATCCACTTATAGAAACTAAGTCACATTTATATTTCTCTAATCCATCTAGTTCAGAAATGTTTATTTTCCTCTTTGGTTATAACTCTTCTGCTTATTTTAAAGTAAGCCATGTTAATTTTGGAGTCAACTGGAATCTTTATTGTTGATATAACCTATATTAAATACTGAGACACAAATGTTGATAAACTCCAGGTTTTTATAAATTATTTTTAAAAAGAGATGTTTAGGTTGTATACACTGTCTTGGATTGTAAATGTCTGGATCTTCTTGAATCTGAGAAGGCGATTTTTGAAATAACAAATTTTTTCCCCTTAATTTTGTTTAGACAGAATATTGGTGAAAGTATTCTTTACCTGTGGGTGGAGAAAATAAGAGATGTTCTAATACAAAAATCTCAGATGACAGAACCAGGTAGGATTGAAAAATACTATCAATACTCTTTTTACTTACAGTAATTATATTTTTATGTGGATACTCTAATTGAAATTTAATATGAAAATCTGTATTCTGGTTTATGGTTTGTATATTGTAAAATCCAAGTTTCTCTGAAAAGTTTAATTACTCATGTAATTATAGTTATTTCTTTCTATAAGATCCACCTGCCTTGGCCTCCCAGAGTGCTGGGATTACAGGCATGAGCCATTGCGTTCAGCTGAGATATTAATTTCAAATGAATCTAGTGTTTATAGAAAAAGAAATTTGGCCAGCACTTTGGGAGGCTGAGGCAGGCAGATCACAACGAGGTCAGGAGTTCAAGACCAGTCTGACCAGTATGGTGAAACCGCATGTCTACTAAAAATACAAAAATTAGCCAGGCATGGTGCTGCATGCCTGCAGTCCCAGTTACTCAGGAGGCTGAGGCAGGAGAATAGCTTGAACCCGGGAGGTAGAGGTTGTAGTAAGCCAAGATCGCATCTCTGCACTCTAGCCTGGGCAACAGAGCAAGACTCCATCAAAAAAAAAAGTAAGAATAAGTAATTCATTTTGATTTTACTGTTAATCTTCAGTGTAGATTTATTCTTTATATATTTTTTAGTGTAGAAATTTCTAATTTTGAACTAATTACACAGCTATTTACAATTTCTAAAACTTTTGAACTAATTTTAAACTTACGGAAAAGTTACAAAAATAGTACCAAGGGCTCTTTTATATCTCTTACCCAGATTTCCTGTTAGCATCCTGCATAACCATCATACAGTTATCAAGAGCAGAAAACTGACTCTGGTGCAATATTATTAACTAAAGGAGCTTATTCAGATTTTACAAACTTACTAATGTCCTCTCTGCTGTTGTAGGATCTTGTCTAGGATTCTACATTGCATTCCACTGTTGTTTCTCTTTATTCTCCTTTAGTCTATAAACAGTTCTTCAGTCTTTCCTTGACTTTTACAGCCTTGACACTTATGAAGACTACCGATAGTTATTTTGTAGAATGCCCCTCAATTTGGGTTTGTCAAATGTTTTCTCATGATTGGAGTGAGATTAGCCATTTTTGGCTGAAGCAGAAGCGGCCACGAGAAACAGACCTCTCAGACACCAAATTAGGAAGGAAGAGGTTTTGTTACTGCCGGGAGTGAGGCAACAATTTGTCTAAATGCCAAGCTTGCCTAACAAAGAGAAGCTCTGCCTTTATATAGGCTTACACTCTAGATATTACACATGAAAGAATCTTAGGTTCACAGCCTTAGAAATTACAAGTGAAAGGGTCTTGGGCTTACAGTGTTAGAAATCACATATGAAAGGGTCTTGGGTTTACAGTTTTAGAAATCACATATGAAAGGGTCTTGGTTGATGGAGGAGTAGGGTGAGGGTTTGATCTTGTTTAAGTAAAAACAATGTCTTCTAGAGAGATTCCCCAACACCATGCCTGCTATTTACAGGAAGATGATTTAGGAGGTGCCAGTCGGCTAGCGTTTTCTTCTATTGAAATGCAGTGTGGAAGTCAAGGGGGAGGTGATCCTAGATGCCTGGGTCTTCTTCCTAATGGCAAGAATACCAAAAAAAATGCTGTTGTGTCTTTCATAGTGCAACATATTAAGGAATTTATATCATAATGGCTTTTTTTTTTTTTGAGACACAGTTTCGCTCTGTCACCCAGGCTGGAGTGCAGTGGCATGATCTCACTGTAACCTCCGCCTTTTGAGTTTAAGCGATTCTCCTGCCTTAGCCTCCTAAGTAGCTGGGATTACAGGTGTGTGTACACACACACACACACACAGAGACACACACACACACAAATATATATATATATATTTTTTTTTTTTTTTAAGAAATGGGCTTATAAAGTTGTGGAAGTTGGCAAGTCCAACATTTCAGGATAGGCTGGCATGCTGGGCACCCAGGGAAGAGTGAATGTTGCAGTTTGAAAACAAAGATAGTCTGCTGGAAAAATTTCCTTTTCTGGAGAGGCCAGTCTTTTAATGTTAAGGCCTTTAGCTGATTTGATGAAGCCAATATAGAAGACAGTCTGCTTTACTCAAAGTCAACTGACATAATTGTTAATGTCATCTAAAAAATACCTTCAGATAAAATATAGAATAGTGTTTAACAAAATATATGGGTACTGAGGCTGGTTACAGTGTCTTGCACCTATAATCCCAGCACTTTGGGAGGCTGAGGTGGGCAGATCACTTAAAGTCAGGAGTTCAGGACCAGCCTGGCCAACATGGCGAAACCCCATCTCTACTAAAAATACAAAAATTAGCCAGGTGTGGTGACATACACCTGTAATCCCAGCTACTTGGGAGGCTGAGACACAAGAATCACTTGAACCTGGGAGGTGGAGATTGTGCACGGCACTCCAGCCTGGGTGACAGAGTGAGACTAAGTGTCAAACAAAAATAAACAAATATATGGGTACTGTAGCCTAGCCAAGTTGACATGTAAAATTAACCAGTACAGTTACTATCTTTGTCCTTGTACCTTGAGGGAGATATTTTGAAGCTATGCTAATGTCCTGTTTCTCCTTAAACTTTCAGCCACTAATTTTAGTATCTATCCATGGATCTTGTCAATAATATTTATTACAGTGATGTTTGCCTGGTGATGATTTTCTATTGTTTTCATTCCTTCTTCATTTAGTAATTGGAATTCTATTGTGAGAAAAGGATGTCTCTCCTCCCAATTTATATATTTATTTGTTTATCTGTTTATTTACTTATTTATATCAGTTATTTACTTATTTATGTCATGTATATTATTTCAGCCATTGATTAAAATGCCATACGATCATTATTTTTTTGTTGCTCAAATTGTTCTAGCTTTCACCTTTAAGAGCCCCTTTAGGTTGGCTCCTGTGTTCTTTTTATAAGCCCCACCTTTTTTAAAGCATTTCCTGGTTTCTGGATCCACATGATGTTCCAGGTTCATCTTGTGTTTTCCTTGCTCCAACTCAGAAATCAACCAGTTCTCCTAGGGGTTGAGTGCTGGTTCCTTCTGTTGAAGAGTGGTGTTTAGAAACCAAGACCCAGTGATTTTTTTTAAAAAGCATCATTTCTTATTGTTTCGTGGCGTAATCGTGTCTCATATTCACATAGGCCCAGATGTAAAGAAGAAAACTGAAGAGGAAGATGTTGAATGTGAAGATGATCTCATTTTAGCATGTCAGCCAGAAAGTTCGGTTAAAGCATTGGATTTTGATATCAGTGAAAATCGGACAGGTATAATGTTACTAACTAGTTTCTTTTGAGGAGAGTGGGGTTGGTAGTAGTATTCTTTGAGATGATAGAGAAATTTACTAATTTTCTCAAATTTTAGGAAGGAGTTACTAATTTGCAGATAATTGAGATTTATTTTTTTCCTGCCTATTGGCAGTTTTGGTGTTTGCTGAGACTATCAAAATGGTAAGGAAAAAATGGAAATTTACTCTTTTCCCCCTACTTTCTAGAGTTTTGACTTAGTGATGGAAGAAATTGAAACTAAGAAAGGCTATTAATGTTTTTAGTTCACATCATGTTTTTTTATTTCTGTATTGAGATCCTTAGCTGTTTTCTGATGTCTCAGGACTAAATTTTAGTCTATGCTCCCAATACAAATACATTAACTGAAAGTGGAGCCCCTGAAATTAAAGCTAGTAAAATGCCTTTAAGAGTTTTTTTTGAGAGGTGAGGTCTGGCTGTGTTGCCTAAGTTGGCCTTAAACTCCTGGGCTCAAGTTGATCCTCCCACTACAGCCTCCTTAGTAACTGGGACTACAAGCACACACCATTGTGCCCAGCTTGAGTTCAGTTTTTTTTTTTTTTTTTCGGAGATTGAGTCTTGCTTTGTGGTCCAGGCTGGAGTGCAGTGGCATGATCTTAGCTCACTGCAGCCTCCACCTCCCAGGTTCAAGTGATTTTCCTGCCTCAGCCTCCCAAGTAGCTGGAATTATGGGCACATGCCACCATGTCTGGCTAATTTTTGTATTTTTAGTAGAGATGGGGTTTCTTCATGTTCGCCAGGCTGGTCTCTAACTCCCTACATAAACCTACTTTCTTGTGTTGAATAACTTTTCATCCTAAGTAGGGCAGGTAGTAGTAGCCAGGATGATTAAGTCTCAACAGAATTGAGAGTTAATTAGTGATTCTTAAACTTGTTTAAGAGGTGTAATAACTGAAAATCATGATACTTTTATGGAATACCAGTTGGATATATTATTGATGTATTCCATCATATGAAGTAGGAACAGTTGTATTAGCAGAAGATATTATATTGTAGTTACACAATATAAAGAATATAAATTCATAGTTTTTCCAACTCAGAGGTCTAACAACAGTGAAATTGATAAATAAGTTTTATATTAGCAACTATAAATCTTTGGTTTCAGGACCCCTTTACATTCTTAAAAATTATGTATTGTGTTAGATATTGTACCAACTTATACTACTGACTGCAGCAGTAGAGGATTTTAGTAGCAACCCACTGCTTCCCCTGGGTAACCTTGGCAGGTAGAGATCATTTATAAGTCAAATATTTTAATCTTATATACAATATACTTAGAAACTTTTTACTTAAAATTATAATTTACATTTAATTTTGGTAGATAATGATGAATGATTATTTTAGTTGATTTACTATATAATATACATTTCTTTCCCAGCTCCTCCCCATTTCATTTTTCAACATTTGAATGTATGACTTTTTAAAAAAATTAATGAATTCTTTACATTTCTAGAAGTAGAAGAATTACCTCCGATTGATCATGGCATTCCTATTACAGACCGAAGAAGTACTTTTCAGGCACACTTGGCTCCAGTAGTTTGTCCCAAACAGGTAAAGTTCTTTTGTCTCGCTCACTTTGATATTTTACTAAAGTAATTTAAGTAAATGATTTTGCAATAATGCCCTTATTTTTACTTTTATGTTTTATTTTCATATAAGATAAAAATTATTTGTCCAATTTTCTACTCCCAAATAACTGTGAATCACAGAAGATTTGTTTTGTTTCTGTTCGTCACTGCTTTCTTTCTTTTTTTGTGAGATGGTGTCTCACCATGTTGCCCAGGCTGGCCTAGATCTGGACTCAATGAGCCCTCCTGCCTCAGCCTCCCAATCCAAAGTATTGGGATTACAGGTATAAGCCACTGAGCCAGGCTTGTCACTGCTTTTAAAATTATATCTAAACTCTGATTAGGGGTTAACCCTCTAATGAATCTTTAAATAAGAAACATTGTGTTATTATAGCAAATTATGATGCTTAATATCTTGTCAAAAAGAATTATTTGTCCTGTAGAATGGGAGTTCTGTGAAACTATGTCCATTCCTCTCTTATTATTCAACAAAGGGGACAGTAGGCAGACTGGCTAAACCAAGTCCTCCCTACCTGACTTACTTTCCTTTGTGCTTCTTGATCTTAGGTGACCTTATTTCCACCCAGGGATATAAGTGGGAGAGATTTTAGCCAAAAACTATTCCTAGGATCTTTCTCATTCTCCTTTCAGCAGAATCCTTTTCTTCTTCCTTGATTCTATAATCTAGCTCAGCTTAAATTTTATTGAGGTATGAGGCAATTTCAATACTACCTGTATAAAGTTAAATTTTTTAAAAAGTCTCATTTACCATAGAGTTTAGGTATAAGTCCCTTTCTTTGGTCTTTGCAGCTACTCTACTCTTGAAGCTCTTTAAAGCCCTGACCTTCAGGGATACAGCTTTTTGAACCAGGCTCTTTCACTTTCTGAAAGAGGAAGCCCTTTTCTTCATTGACTTGTGGTCAAGATCATAAATTTTGGTGCAGACTTCCAGTCTTTTCTCTCAGGAAAACTATTTTGTCCCTCGTGTTTGGTCACATCTTCTTCCCAGGGTCCTCTGAGTTCATTCTAATTCTGAATCTGTTCATTCTGGATTCTCTTTCTGTTTCTGATCATAGTCACTTAGATTTACAGGATTATGATTTGTGAGAGCTGAAACAAATTTTAGAGGTCATTGTCTATTTTATTGATCAGAATTTGAGAACCTGAAAGATTAAAAAATGATAAGCAGAAGGTTGCACAATTCCTGATCCAAATTGGTGTCCCCAACTCCAGCTCAGTGTTCCCTGCCTCCAATATTTCTTCCATACTTCTTGCCATGACAACATTCCTGAAAAATCTGACCATGTTTGCCTCTGTTCTCTCTCTTATCCACCTTCGCACATGTAATCTTTGCTGATTTCCAGTGTCTACAAGGGAACACCTAAACTTATTACTTAGATCCTTTGTAATACGGCCCTAGCTTATCATTCATGACAGATCTTCTATCATCAGTTTCATACTCTAAGTTAAAGCTGTTGTAAAACTTCCTGAACTTTTCTCTTTTTTTGTTGCTGCTAGGGTTTCCAGATAAAATATAGAATACCTAGTTAAATGTGAATTTCAGATAAACATTATTGCATGGGATGTACTTATAGTAAAAAAATTACTTGTTTATCTGAAATTCACATTTAACTGGATGTCCTGTATTTTTATTTGCTAAATCTTGCTACTCAGTCCCTGTATTTGTATATAGCCCTATTCTTTGTGTGGAATGTCTTTTTGGTGCAGAAGAACTACCACTGAATAAGACCTGGCTCATGTGACCTCCTCTATGAACCTTACTTGACTCGCAGAGAAAGTTGTGGTTTTATAACATTTGGAACATACCATTATTGTATACCTGCTACATTGGATGTATACATTTGGTAAATTTCAGAGCTAGTTTTTAGAAGCTTTTACATTTGCATTTAAAATTCTTTATGTGGGGAACACATTTTTCCTTTGACATAGTACCGAAATATTTGTTGATAATTTGTGCTCAGAAACACCAGCTCTGTCATTTTTATACCAATTATGAGTACCAGTTTCTGCCCCTAAAATGAGAAGGAAACTTTGGAAATGACTTTTTCAGAGTACAGTAGACTCTTTAAGTGGCTATTTATTTTAATACAACATGCTTTAAGGCATTTTTCTAGCATTTATTTACAGAGCAAATATAAAGCATACTTACTTATATTATTGCTGTTTTTAAGGTGAAAATGGTTCTTTCCAAATTGTATGAGAATAAGAAAATAGCTAGTGCCACCCACAACATCTATGCCTACAGGTGAGTAATCATCACAATTTTTAGTATGCAAAATTTATGAAAAATGAAGGTAAATGATACATGATTTTAGAAAATAATAACTATTATGTGTTTTTTCCATTATAATAGTAATAGGCATATAGAGTACTTGGAAACTGCAGAAAAGAAAAAAAAATCGAAGGGAAAAATCTGGCATTTTCTGCCATCTGATGCAATTGACAATATTCTGAGTTTTTTTTACTTTTTCTATACAAAGTTAATTTTTTCCCAATGCTTTACCCTTGTATTCTGCTTTTTTCTTAATTAAACAAAAGAACTTTTTCATGTTATTATAACTACTTGATAAATACTGTTTAATGGCTGTATAATATTTATTTGAGGTGCCATTCTACAATTTAACCATTTCCTTTTAGTTTTTCATATTTTTCACGATTATAAAGAGCAGTCCAGTGAATGTTTTTGCATACTTTTTAAGTTATTTCCTCAGAATAGGCTCTGGTTGCTTGAGATTCTTTTTTGAAATGAAATGGGAGTATAATTAAAGGAAGAAAGAATTCTTAGAATTATCAAAAAGCGTGAACATTTTTGAAAGTTTTGATATATAGCCAAATTTCTTGCAAAGGTTTTGTTTTGTTTTGTTTTTTGAGACAGAGTCTTCCTTTTGTTGCCCAGGCTGCAGTGCAGGGGCACAATCTTGGCTCAAGTGATCCTCCCACCTCAGCCTCCCAAGTTAGCTGGGACTACAGGCGCCAGCCACCATGCCCAGCTAATTTTTGTATTTTTTGTAGAGACAGGGTTTTTGCCGTGTTGCCCAGGCTCATCTCAAAACTCCTGGGCTCGAGTGATCTGCCCACCTTGGCCTCCCAAAGTGCAAGGATTTACAGGCATGAGCCCAAAGGTTTTTAAAACCAATTTATGCTCCCATCAGCAGTGAATTAAGAGTACCTCTTTACTACATGAGTTTCAGTTTTGGGAATTAAGGTTTTTATAGGCATCTTTGCTGATTTGTAAGTGAAGAGATGAAGGGCATTTAAAAAATGCAAATTTGTAAGACTTCAAAAGAACATAGTTTAGTCCTAAAATAAATCAGAACATAGGGACTTGGTGTAAATTTAAAATATGATTGAGACTATTTGTAGAATCTTTGCTATCTGAAACTGAAACTCAAAGATTTATCACTTTGAGTAGGTGAGTTTTTAATATTACTAATTTCACATCTCTTTTAGTGCCAAAACTTACTTACAATTATTTGTTATGTAATTCCTTTCTTAATGGAGTATTATCACTAGACAGAATTTTAATGTTTTCTTAATCAGTTATGACCTTTAGTAGGAAAATGAGGAATTCAACTGTGTTCTCAGTCATTAGAATGGGCTGTAAAAGTTGTAATGTTCATTCTACATGTTTTTTGAGTGCCTACTCTGTGCCAAAACTATGTAAATTAACTCTGAGTAGTTAGCAGTTCTACCACTGTAAAAAGGTTAGCTTTTTCAGGATCCCATAGTTAAGTGGTAGAGCTGAATTCCATAATCCAGTTTCATTTGTTTATTTCATTACTCCATGGCTGTGGCTGTGCTTCAACAATCTTGTATCTAAGCTATGTAAAAAAGGCTAAAAGGTGCTCATAGTATTTTAACTTTAATGTTTATAGTAGGTGGTCAGTAAATGTTTATTGAGTGGATAGATAGATGGATGGAAGGAAGGATGAGTGAGTGAATGAATGTGACTGCTGTAAGGTAACATAATTGACTTAGGTGTGTAGATGACCTCTTATAGCTGTTAGTATTTACATTAAAAGTTTACAGCTTTTTATGGCCAGTGCTGGGAGGGTGTCTTTATTACATTTGCCCAGTTCCACGTGTTGCCGTTGTAGGGCCCTAAGAAATCCACCAGATGGCATACCATAACTGACACTAATTTTCTTTCAATCTCTAGCACTTATTTGCCAACCTTATTTTACTATATTATAGGCCTACATTATTATTTCAAATACTAAATTTCTAGGTCGTTTAAATGGATTAAAATACCATGATTTGTCTCTTTTTAGTAACCATCCAGGGGAAAAGTTTAAAGATAAAAATAAATCTTTACATTCTTACTCAGAAAGAAGAAAATAGAGAAATGCATGATGGGTGGAATAAGATGAGAGGAAAGTATAAAATATTACCTTATGTTGGTTTTATTGCCTTCTTTTTTTATATATGCTTTTTGTTTTCCTGGATCTTTTTTTTTTTTTTTTTTGAGACAGAGTCTCACTCTGTCACCAGGTGCCAGGCTGGAATGCAGTGATGCGATCTCCACTCACTGCAACCTGCACCTCCCGGGTTCAAGCAATTCTCCTGCCTCAGCCTCCTGAGTAGCTGGAACTACAGGCGTGCACCACCACGCCCAGCTAATTTTTTGTATTTTTTAGTAGAGATGGGGTTTCACCATGTTGGCCTGGATGGTATCGATCTCTTGACCTCGTGATCCGACCGCCTCGGCTTCCCAAAGTGCTGGGATTACAGACATGAGCCACTGCGCCTGGCCTGTTTCCCTATATCTTAAGGCTCTTTGAAGACAGATGCATGCTGCTTACTCCTTTTATAATATGTCTTGATGCCTATTATATTGCTTCTATAGAGTGTATTCTCAATAAATGTTTTTCAATGATTGCTCTCTGTAACTTCAGTGTTAAATGAAGTAAAGGGAATGTCACGTGTAAATTCACCTTCCCATAATAGCAACATTTCTGATATAAAGGAGATGCTTTTGATTCCTAGCTTTCCCAAGTATATAAAAAGACAAACATACTGGATAGTAAATTGTCAGTGAATATATATCTAAAATAATACATATTTCAAGAAGGATTTAGACAAATGAATATGCTGATGTTGGAAGTAATCAAAATGATCAGAAGTATTGAGAAATAACATGCATTATAATATTTTAGGTTCAAAGTATAATGCTGTTATATGTATTTGCAGAATATATTGTGAGGATAAACAGACCTTCTTACAGGATTGTGAGGATGATGGGGAAACAGCAGCTGGCGGGCGTCTTCTTCATCTCATGGAGGTAGGTGTAAGGAAACTGTTAATCCTGTTCTGTATGAGCCATAAAATTTCTCAACAAAACAGAGCTCCATTTAGTAATAGCTAAATCAGTTGAACTATGTAACATAAGATATATTTGATTTAATCAGTAATTGATGTTAAAATGTTGAGTGAAATTTTTAACCAGTGGATTGGGACAGAAAGCAAATAATTAATAAGAAGTGCTATGCTTTCAGGACATAGACAATAGAAGATTGACTTCAACTTTGAGAAAACTTTGTTTTTTTTGACAATTTCCTTCTCTTTATTTTTTCTATTTTTTCTTTATGGAACTCCTATTAGTTGGATATTGGAACTTCTGGATAGATCCAGAATTTTTAAAAATTTTTTATTAAGTTGTCCATCTCATTGTCTTTATATTCTGAGACATTTTCTTGACTGTTGTCCAAATTTCTGTTGAATTTTAAATTTATTTTAGCAACCATATATTTAATTTTTAAGAGTTCTTTTTTGTTTTCTGTTTTTCCTTTTTAAGAATATCCTGTTCTGTTTTTATGGATTTAATATCTTCTAAAATTTCTCTGATTATATTAATTAGAGTTTCTCTTTTAAGATGTTCTCACCCCTAAAAAACTTTTTCTGGTCCATTTTAGTTTGTTTATCTTGTCCTTTCTCTTTCATGCTGCTGGATTTTCTTCATCTGTCTGGTGATCATTTATTGTCCATTAATTTTAAGATTGGATTGTTTTTTCCCTAAGGTAGTTACTTGGTTTTTTCTGCTATTGTATGTGGAGGTTTGTTTTCTAACAAGGCCTTTCCCTTGAATAGGAACTGTGTTTGTGGGTCAGGCCCGTAGACTGGCGGGCTTCACATTAAGGGCATCATTTAACAAATGTCAAACTGATGAAGACGGCCAGGAATGGTGGCTCATGTCTGTAATCCCAGCACTTTGGAAAGCCGAGGAGGGGAGATCACCTGAGCCCAGGAGTTTGAAACCAGCCTGGGCAACATGGTGAAACCCTGTCTCTACCAAAAAACAAAAATTGGCCGGGCATGGTGGTGCATGTGCCTGTACATTCCAGCTACTTAGGAGGCTGAGGTGGGAGGATTGCTTGAGCCCAGGAGGCAGAGGTTGCAGTGAGCCAAGATTGCTCCACTGCACTCTAGCCTGGGTGATAGAGCGAGACGGATCTAGGTATCAACTGATGAAAACTTTATTGGTAGCACCAGGAATTAATACCTCCTGTAGCCCCTGTAGCTTTGTTCAGAAGCAGGTTTTTTGTTGTTGTTTGGCCTAGTGGTAAAATGCTGCGTATACTTAGCTGTTCTGGTTGAAATTATCAGGAACTAGAACCCTACCTGCATGGTCTCCCCTTCACTCTGTCCAGTTGCCCCAAAGTTGGGAATTTGAGGACATTGTGAAACACAGTGATGGTTTTCCAGATTCCCTTCTGTTCTTCCATTTCACTCCCTGCATTGTTAGTAATCTCACTCAGTGCCTTCTCATACGGCTCTACCGTTAAAGTCACTGGGAAATTTTATGAGCAATTTTATATATGGGTTATTTCATTCTCCTTTTTTAAAACTCACATTTGTACATGTCTGTCTATGTATCTAATTATGCTTCCAAAAAATAACAGATTTTGAATGTGAAGAATGTCATGGTGGTAGTATCACGCTGGTATGGAGGGATTCTGCTAGGACCAGATCGCTTTAAACATATCAACAACTGTGCCAGAAACATACTAGTGGAAAAGAACTACACAAATTCACCTGTAAGTGGCTCCTCATACTATATCTATCTAGAGAATTTCTCATCACTGCCTGGGAATTTTTTAAAAAGACAAAATTAGGAAGTAATCAAAATGTGGGTGGTACATACCAGGACACCTAGACTGTAGTCTAAACAGTGTGTCTGTCCAGTCATCTGACTTTGGACAAATCACTTCATCCCTTCGCACCTTGATTTCAGGGTTCATAGAATTTTATAATTAGAAAAGACTAGTTTCCACCCCCTAAAATTGAGCCCCAGAGTGGTTGTAGCTAATGTCACATCAGACTAGATGTTCTTTAAACATCTATACAATTCTGAAATTCTCTGTTAGTGTCAAAACATCTCCCCCTCCCCTGCCTTTAGATGCTTTCATCCTTTATACTTTGAGTTTATTTTGTTTCATATTTTAAGTATGTTCATATCTGTCTTATGTAAACTTTACTGCCTTACTTGGGAAAGTGGGACAATAGATGAAATAATATTGAAATTATTCAAACATAAATCTACTAGATAAATAAGTTTTCCTTGATTCTTCTTGATTGTTTAAAAAATATTTGCCTAGGCCAGGTACGGTGGCTGGCGCCTGTAATCCCAGTGCTTTGGGAGATGGAGGTGGGCGGATTACCTGAGGTTAGGAGTTCAAGACCAACCTGACCAACAGGGTGAAACCCTGTCTCTGCTAAATACAAAAAAAATTAGCCAGGTGTGGTGGCATGTGCCTATAATCCCAGCTACTTGGGAGGCTGAGGCAGGAGAATCACTTGAACTTGGGAGGCGGAGGTTGCAGTGAGCCAAGATGGCACTACTGCATTCCAGCCTGTGGGATAGAGTGAGACTCCAAAAAAAAAAAAAAAATTAGCCTATAAGTGAAAGTACCCTGTAAAACAGAAAAATTACACATATGAAAGTGATTATACCCTCACTGTAACATACATACATGCATATATGTATGAATATGTCTGTCATATATATATATATATAAATATATTCTAAGTGATTAGATTTAAAGTCCAGTTTTTATGTAAATGGAAAGATGCTACACTGATTTGTGTCTTTTTCAGGAGGAGTCATCTAAGTCTTTGGGAAAGAACAAAAAAGTAAGAAAAGACAAGAAGAGGAATGATCATTAATACCTGAAACTATAGGAAAGGTTAATTTGCCTATAATTATATATACATTCCATAGTCATCATGGAATATATTGTGCAGAGAGAGTATCCTTGACTGCTCAAGTCAGCCAGTTCAGCATGGATACCAACATTATCTTTTCTTCTTTGGTTATATCATCTGCCAAAAATAGAGAACTTATGATCTATTCATGTGTGTTTCAGGCTTATTTGGGAGAACTAATTTGAACTTAATCACCACTTCATCTAATTTTAGGAAGGTAACAGTTGCCCAGGGCAGTACCTGAATTAACTGTCCATTTCAGTACATGTCAAGTGCCTTTGTTAGGTGGAGAAGTAATGTCTCTAGAGGAATATAAATACCTGATTTCTTGTCATTGAGATTCTTGTACTGTTAAATGAATATTGCCTTTTTACTGCTCTTTATGGCTTGTTGGAATGGGAGTTCATTTAAGATTGATCGTGGAGAGTTTCTTCTTGTGATTTCTTCATGTCATCTTCCATTTTATAGTGTTCATCATTGAGTAATGGATTAAGTGAAAATCCAGGAGTATCCATCTGTAGTTATGTGCTGAGGTGATAATTCATCCAGCTTATTTGTTAGCATAAATATTATGCCTCAATTTCTGTTGCAAATTGGTGATTGTGAAATTTCAAAAAGTGATTTTCTAGTCTCTGCTTTTTTTGTTTAATTCTTGTAATGTAAGCAATAAATATAGAGCGTCAGTAGTCTCCTTCCACCGCAGAACTGTGTTGCTGTAACATTCTGCTTTCTTTTAACAACCGGGAAGTACCTTTCTTGTGATCTTCATTGAGGAATTAGAACTATGATAGAAGCGATGCTGTGGTGAATGGGACATTGATAGAATGAGATAGAGGTGGCAGAATGACCCTGGTGTAGGGCAGGAGTATGTTGTGTAGTTACATCAATTTGATGCATGCACTCCAGATAGCTTTCTCACTTCCAAGATTTTGCGGAGAGAAGGAGCAAACCTTTTGATTGGAAAAACAGAAACAACCCTTCCCCTCCCCATTTTTTTTCCCTCTATTCTTATCACACCTTTATGTTTCTTTCATCTTCAAGTTACCTCTGGGCATTTAGACAATGAATTTACCTTTGAGATATAACAGTAAGTTATTAACTGCTCACTTTCAAATATAATTGCAAACAATTATTAAAATTTATTAACTGATCACAGATTTGCCTGGACTTCCCTTCCCAGGGAGGGACCAGAAATTAGGAGGCAACTTTGGGATGGTGCTAGAGCATTGAAGACACACAGAATTGGACAAACAGGTCTTTTTCTCTTTTCTCTGATCTTTTACTTTTAAAACATCCAACATCCTTACTGTTGGTATTTTTAGTAAGGTTATAGTAAATAGCTTTACACCAGGATGGATTCTGAAATGCAAACTCTAAATTATTTGTTATAACTATATTTAATGATATATGTTATCAGGAGTCTGAGCAGAGAATGACCTTTGTGTATTTGGAACACTTAAACCTCAGGTTCTATGAAAAGTATGTTCTGTGTTTTAACTGTTAAAATAATTTAAAAAGTCAGTTATTTTACATAATTAAAGAAGTTAAAAACTATTAATTAACATTAAACAATTTCAGAATTTTGGCATGTCAGACCTGTGAAGGGAGATAGGAAACAATGAGAAACTTATTTTTGCTCCTTTTTACAAAATTATTAACTATTATTTTACTGACTAAAAAACTCTCATATTCCTTACCTAAAGTCAATTGGCTAGTAACAGGGAGAGATGCAAAATTCTCTGGTTCTGAACTTGGAGCTATTTCACACTCTACCCTTAATGGAAACTTGAACTAATGATAGATAGTATTTTTTTCCTCTATTTAAAATTTGTCTTGATTAGGGGATTTTTCAGTTTTCCACATAATAATTTTCTAAAATCAGATCTATGCTGTGGCATATTTTACTTTATTTAAAACCTTTTTTTTAGAGATGAGTTCTTGCTCTGTCACCTAAGCTGGAGTGCAGTGGCATGATCGTGGCTCACTGTAGCCTTGACCTCCCACCCTGCCAAGTAGCTGGGACTGCAGGCATATGCTACCACACCTGGCTAATTTTTTAAATTTTTTGTAGAGTTGCAGTCTTACTGTGTTGCTGAGGCTTGTCTTGAATTCCTGGTCTCAAGCAATCTCCCTGCCAATGTGTTGGGATTACAGGTGTGAACCACCATACCTGGCCTGCTTTGATATATTTTATAGTACATTAATTACAAATAGTCTCCATATGCCAGTGTATAAGAGCAAGTATTATCCACTTTTTAGATGGGAATTGCAGAAGCTGCATCAAAAGCATGCTTTGCGGTACATATAATGAAACTGCCTTTCTGAAGAGAATTATATCAAACTAATTACAACCAAGAAATAATAGTATGAAGCAGATACAGTTTGGAGGACAGGAAAATTTATTGGGAAAACTGCATAATCACCTCTGTTTCTACTATCCAGAGGTGGCCATCATTATTTAATATTTGATATGTACATCCTTATTTTTTCTTATGCATGGTTTTGTATATATGGCTATTTTTCTTTCCATAAAAATGGTATTAAACTGTATATACTGTTTTGTAGCCTACATATTTCATATAGAAGTAAATTGTTAACATTTTCCATGTCAATAAATATTCTTCTATGTCTTAAATTTCTTATGGCTGCATTGTATTCTGTCTTCTCAGTATATCATACTAACTAGTCCTCCACTTACTTCCTATTTTTAAGTTTTTTCCCAACTTTTCAGTGTTATAAACAGCTGTGAAAAACTACATTATTTGCAAATTTATATCTAGATATGGAATTTCTTGGTCAAGGTTTGTACATTCTAGTAGCTTTTGATTAGTTGAGTCAGGTTGTCCTCCAGGAAAGTGTTATCAGTGATTGCTCCATTGATACTGTGTTAGAATATACTTAATACTAGCCAGAGATGGGAAAAAATAGTCAGCTTGTTAACTCCCAATATCCTTTTTAAAAAAGTACCTTTTTGGCCAGGCATGGTGGCTCATGCTTGTAATCCTAGCACTTAGGGAGGCTGAGGCAGGTGAATCACGTGAGGTCAGGAGGTCGAGACCAGCCTGGCCAACATGGTAAAAACTGTCTCTACTAAAAATACCAAAGAAATTAGCTGGGCGTGGTGGTAGGCATCTGTAATCTTAGCTACTTGGGAGGCTGACCCAGGAGAATCACTTGAACCTGGGAGGAGGAGGTTGCAGTAGCCTGGTGACAAGAGTGAAACTCCATAAAAAACAAACAAACAAAAAGTAGCCTTTTTGTCTTGAAATAATTGTAGCCTCAAAAAAGTTATAAAAATAGTAGGTCCTGTGTACCCACCACTGAGCCTCCCTTAGCAGTAACATATAACTAGAGTGAAATTTCAAAACCAGGAAATATATTTGATTGCAATTCCTTTGTCAGATAAATGATTTCCAGATATTTTCTCCCAGTGTGTAGCTTGTCTTTTCATTATCTTAGCAGTGTATTTTATAGAATTAAGTTGTTAATTTTGATGAGATCTAATTATCTTTTTTTTCCTCTCTCTTTTTTGAATCATTCTTTTTGATGCAATGTCTAAGGACTTTGCCTAACCCCAGGTCAAGATTTTCTTCTGTTTTTAAAGTTACATCACTTTGTGTCTTTTATTTAGATTTATTTTCCATTTTTAGTTTTTACATAAGGTATGAGGTTAAAGTCAAAGTTTGTTTTATTTTTTGCTTATGTATGTCCATTTAGGGAAGTGACTAGTTTTTTTAAATTGATTTTTTTTTTTTTTTTTTTTTTTTTTTTTTTTTTTTTTTTTTTTTTTTTTTTTTTGAGATGTTGTCTTGCTCTGTTGCCCAGGCTGGAGTGTAGTGGCCTAATCATGGTTCACTGCAGCCTTAATCTCCTGGGCACAAGTGATCCTCCCACCTCAACGTCACGAGTAGCTGGGACTACAGGTACACGCTACCACACCAGGCTAATTTTTATATGTTTTGTAGAGATGGGGTTTCACTGTGTTGCCCAGACTGGCCTCTACCTCCTGAGCTCAAGTGATTTGCCTGTCTCGGCCTCTCAAAGTGCTGTGATTACAGACATGAGTTACCATGCCTGGCCAAATTGAACTTTTTACTCATAAATATTCACAGAGTAAACACAATTATGTAATCAGCAGTTAGACTGACAAAGGACAACACCAACACCTCACAGTCCCCCTTGTATCTCAACTGGTCATTATCTACTCTGCTTCCTGCCAAATAACTGAGATGAGTTTCGTCTGTTTTCCCTTAGGTAAGTGGAATTGTACAGTACCCCTGTTTTGGTTCCTTTTCTAACATTTTGTTTGTGAAACTCATCTGGATTGTGTGTAACAAAAGTCATTTGTTTTTTTGGTTTTTTGTTTGTTTGTTTTTTTAAGAGTCGGAGTCTCACTGTGTCACCCAGGCTAGAGTGCAGTGGCATGATCATAGCTTACTTTAGCTTCAAACTCCTGAGCTCAAGCAATCCTGCCTTAGCCTGACAAAGCACTGGGATTACAGGTATGACCCCAGTTTGTACCTGGTCTAATTCTTTTTTTTCTTTTGGTACAGAGTCTTTGTCACCAGACTGGACTATAGAGGCACGATCTCGGCTCACTGCAACCTCCCCCTCCCTGGTTCAAGCAGTGCTCCTGCCTCAGCCTCCTGAGTAGCTGGGATTACAGGTCCCTGTCACCACTCTGGGCTAGTTTGTTTTTTTGTATTTTTAGTAGATACAGGGTTTCACCATGTTTGCTGGGGTGGTCTGGATCTCGTGATCTGCCCACCTCAGCCTCCCAAAGCACTGGAATTACAGGTGTAAGCCACCATGTCCAGCCAATTCTTTCATTCTCATCTCTGCATAGTATTCCATTAAATGAATGTGACAAGCTATTTACCACTTCTATTTATGGATATTTGGTTTTCCAGTTCAATGCTATTATAATTAGTGCTGCTATGAACATTTTTATACATGGCTTTTGGTAAACATACCTACACTTTTCTATAGGATATATGCCCAGGAATGAATTTGCTGGGTCATAGGATATGTGCATGTGGAGATTTGGTGTATTCTGCACAGGCATGTGCTGGGCTGGGTGCTGATTGTAATGTTTGCCAAGTTTCCATGTGTAAATACCCCCATTCTCTCCAGTTTCAAGCCAGCAAAGTGAACTCGGTTGGTTTACAAAATAGCTAAAAATGTTAACAGTTGCTTCTGTCAGCTAGTACAAGCCAGCTCCAGGACATCCCTCATACTGCCAAGCAATTTTTCCAAAATCATTATATCAATTTACACTTCTGCCAGTAAATGAATGAGAGTTCTAGTTGCCAGACATGTACTTTTGGCATTACCATTTTCATTTTCATCATGCTGTTTGGTGTGTAGTGCATCACTTTGTGGTTTTAATTTGTATTTCCCTGATGACTAATAAAATTGAACACATTTGGTTACTATATTTTATACCTGAGGTGACTGAATAATCTGAAACTAACATTTTTTCTCCCAGGAATAGAAAGATAAGAGCTTGTTATCAAGTGTGGTTCAGATACAGAGAAATAAGATTAAAATTTTGCATGTCTTATGACCTAGTCTGTAAATTTCAGCACTTCATCACCATCCCACTGGTATACTATCCGTGAATTTATCTGGGAACTTCAGCTTTCTTTTTGCCCTTAATTTTCTAATTTGTAAAAATGTGGGTTGTAATTCCTTCCGGTCTGAGTTAGTTATGGGGATTAAATAAGATTCCTTCTATGGTGCTTAGTATATGATAAGAATTAGATAAAGTCTTACCTTGTATTTGAGATGAGCTATTTCTGAGGATTTTAACAGTACCTAGAATTTTTTTTTTTTAAAGACAGGGTTTCACCCTGTCACTCAGGCTGGAGTGCAGTGGCGCCATTTTGGCTCACTGCAGCCTCCGCCTCTGGGGTTCAAGCAATTCTCCTGCCTCAGCCTCCCAAGTGGCTGGCATTGCAGGGGCACGCCACCACACCCGGTTAATTTTTGCCTTTTTAGAACAGATGGGTTTCACCATGTTAGCCAGGCTAGTCTTGAACTCCTGACTTGAGGTGATCCATCTGGCTTGGCCTCCCAAAGTGCTGGGATTACAAGCACGAACCATCATGTCCAGCCAGTACCTAGAATTCTAAGTTGACATTGGGGTTTCCAAGCTCTTAGCCTCCTTTAGGGAGACAAGATAGTGTAATAGTTAAGAGCCATGTCTCTGAAATCTGACTTGGGTTTGAATCCTGTGTATGCTTTTTAAAATTTATTTTATTATTCTTTAAGTTCTGGGGTACTTGTGCAGAATGTGCAGATTTGTTACATAGGTATACATGTGCCATGGTGGTTTGATGGATTAAAAATTTAAACATAAGACCTAACACCATAAAAACCCTAGAAGAAAACCTAGGGAATACCATTCAAGACATAGGCATAGGCAAGAAGTGTATGACTAAAACATCAAAAGCAATGGCAACAAAAGCCAACATAGACAAATGGGATCTAATTAAACTTAACAGCTTCTGCCCAGCAGAAGAAACTACCATTAGAGTGAACTGGCAACCAACAGAATGGGAAAAAATTTTTGCAATCTACCCATCTGTCTGCTTTTTAATAGCCTTGCAAGCTTCGGCAAGTTATCTCTCTTCTCTGTACTGAGCTTTGCAAAGCTTATGAAGGAGTTAGGTGGCTACTATTGATGACACTTGTTTGCAAATACCATCTTTGCATTCATCTTTTTTATTGTCCTGCTAGGCAGATAGCAGGACAGAACAGATCACCCAGTAGGACTGGGAAGTTATTGAGGGCGTAAAACTTAGCATGCATATCTAAGCAGGCCACGGGTTGGTACTGAGAGACTACTTAGGGAGAAACAAGGGAGAACTCTGGATGTAGTCAAGAAGCATAAACCAGAGATTGACAAATGTTTTCTGTAAACATTCAGATATTAAGTATTTTTGGCTTTGTGGGCTGTGCAGTTTGTCACAGCTGTTCAATTTCTTTTCTTTTTCTTTTTTTTTGAAATAGAGTCTCACTCTGTTGTCCAGGCTGGAATGCAGTGGCGCAATCTCTGCTCACTGTGACCTCTGTCTCTCAGGTTCAAGCAATTCTCCTGCCACAGCCTAGTTGGGATTACAGGCACCTGCCACCATGTCTGGCTAATTTTTGTGAGAGAGGGTTTCATCATGTTTGCCAGGGTGGTCTCAAACTCCTGACCTCAAGTGATCCACCCACTTCAGCCTTTCAAAGTGCTGGGATTACAAATGTGAACCACCATGCCTGACCATAGCTACTCAGTCTTGTGGTGTGTTTGGATGTTCCTTCAAAATGTTATGTTGAGCTGTAATCCCCGATGTTGGAGGTAGGGCCTGGTGGGAGGTGATTGGATCATGGGGTGTATCCGTCATGAATGGCACCATTCCTTTGGTGATAAATGAATTCTGGCTCAATTCACATAATATCTGATTGTTCAAAAGAGTCTGGGACCTTCCTATTCTGTATCTCTTGCTGCCTCTCACCATGCAACTTGCCTGCTCACCTTCCATCATGATTGTAAGCTTCCTGAGGCCGTCACTAGAACCCCAGCAGATGTTGGTGCCATGTTTGTATAGCCTGCAGAACCATGAGCCAGTTAAACTTTATGAATTACGCAGTCTCAGGTGTTGCTTGCTTTCTTCTTTCTTTCTTTTTTTTTCTTTTTTTTGAGACAGAGTTTTGCTTTTGTTGCCTAGGCTGGAGTGCAATGGTGCTGTCTCGGTTCACTGCAACCTCTGGCTTCCAGGTTCAAGCGATTCTCCTGCCCCAGCCTTCCAAATAGCTGGGATTACAGGCATGTACCACCATGCCTGGCTAATTTTTTGTATCTTTACTAGAGACAGGGTTTCACCACGTTGGCCAGGCTGGTCTCTAACTCCTGACCTCAGGTGATCCACCTGCTTTGGGCTCCCAAAGTGCTGGGTTTATAGGTGTGAGCCACCATGCATGGTCAGGTGTTTCTTTATAGTAACACAAGAACAGCCAAATACACATGGCTATGTTCTAATAAAACTTTTTGGAAACACTTGAATTTCGTATGATTTTCATGTCATGAAATATTATTCTGTGGATTTTTTTTTCTTTCTTCGAGACAGAGTTTTACTCTTGTTGCCCAAGCTGGAGTGCAATGGTGTGATCTTGGCTCACTGCAGCCTCCGCCTCCCAGGTTCAAGCAATTCTCTTGCCTCAGCCTCCCAAGTAGCCGGAATTACAGGCATGTACCACCATGTCCAGCTAATTTTGCATTTTTAGTAGAGACAGGGTTTCACCCTGTTGGCCAGGATGGTCTCGACCTCAGGTGATTTGCCTGCCTCGGCCTCCCAAAGTGCTACTCCCAGGTGTGAGCTACTGTGCTCAGCCAGTTGTTTCTTTATAGTAACACAGGAACAGTTTAATACACATGGCTATGTTCTAATAAAACTTTTTGGAAACATTTGAATTTCATATGATTTTCATGTGTCATGAAATTTTATGCTGTGGATTTATTTTTCAATTACCTAAAAACGTGAAAGCCATTCTTAGCTCATGGGCTCAACTGTGTCTGTGGGCTGTAGTTTGCCAACCCCTGGTGTGGACCATGAAGAAGGAATGTTGGCTGTTCAGCCATGGCTCTCAACTAGTGGGATGTATGGCAGGGTGTGGAGGAGAAACCTCAGAGGAATCTTGTCTCCTTTTAGTGAAATAGACATCTGTAGAGTCATACAATAGCATGACTTGAAAGCAAGGGATAATTTACATTTAAGACAGGAAGGGACTGTCAAAGAAGGAATGCTGACAGGATTGAATAATTTGACAGAACTAACACTCTAGAAGATATAGAAGAAAAATACAGTTTCGAAGCAGATGTTCAAATTACATCATGGAGAAGAAAACAGAAAGGCCAGACAGCTGAGATCATAGTATGGATAAATTGGACATCAGTATTGACTCTTTTGGGAAACTTTAAATAAATTTTCAGCATTTCCCTTTTGATTTTATCTCTGGCTTGCAGTAGTAAGAAAAATGCTTTAAAAAGTAATAGGATCCATTTGCTGTGACACCAAAACCATGGGCCAAGAAAAGTAAAAATACATAAATTGGATTACATTAAAATTAAAAACTTCTGTGCATCAAAGGACCCAACAGAGTGAAAAGGCAACCTATAGAAGGGAAAACATATTTGTAAATCAGATATCTGATAAGGTGTTAATGTCTAGAATAAATCTAGAATCCCTACAAGTCAACAACAAGAAAACGTTTACCCAATGAAAAATTGGGCAAAGGACTTTTCTGTGAACAAATAAACATTTCTGCATAGAAGATATACAAATAGGCAATAGGTACATGCACAGATGTTCAACATCACTAATTATTAGGGAAATGCAAATCGAAACCACAATGAGATACCACCTCTGCCCATTAGGATGACAATATAACTAGTGTTGGCAAGGATGTGGAGGAATTGGAATCCTTGTACACTGCTGGGAATGTAAAATGTCCAGCTTCCATGGAAAATAATATGGAGAGTCCTCAAAAAAGTAAAATTATTATATGATTCAGCAACTTCATTTCTGGGCAGATACCTAAAAGAATTGAAGACATTCTTGAAGAGATGTTTGTATACTTGTATGCATAGCAGCATTTATTTACGATAGGCAAAAGGTGGGAGCAACCCAAATGTTCATGGACAGGTTATTAGATAAATGTGGTACGTATACACGAGATGTTATTCAGCCATAGAAAGGGAGGAAATGTGGACATATGAAATAAACCTCGAGGACATTATTCTAAGTGAAATAAGTCAATCAAAAAGACAAGGACTCTGTGGTTCTACTTACATGAGTTATCTAGAGTAGTTAAATTTATGTATAGAGAAAGTAGAATGGTGGTTGCCAAGAGCTGAGTTGAGAGTAGAATGGGGAATTATTTAATCGGTATGAGTTTCAGTTTTTCAAGATTAAAAGAGTTCTGGAGATTGATTGTATAGCAATGAATTCTGGAGATGGGTTGTATAGCAATGGTAGTGATGGTATTAACACTCCTGAACTCTATACTTAAAAATGATTAAGGTGATAAATCTTACATATATTTTACTACAAAATAATAATAAAGTGAATAGGACCCTGAATGGGCTAAGGTAGTAGTGGCTTTGTTCTAGTGGTGGTGAAGTGATGTGGCAAGCAAGAAGAAAGCTCTGGTGGGAGTAGCTGATGGAAATTATGCAAAGTCAGGGGCTATTGAGTGTGGGAAAAAAAGTCCCACATGAAATACAAGATCTGAGGAATTGCACTGGTGGGAGAACCTACCTTACAGTTCATTTCGTTCACTAAATTTATGAAGAACGTTTGCATAAAGGAAATGAAGGGTGGTTGTGGTTGGAGTGCAGGAGGGAAAAGGGAAAGAATCTCAGATGAAATGGAAAAGTTAGGCAGCAGGTCAGTCATGCAGCGTGATGTAGATCTTGATGAAGAGCAGAGTGAAACAACGGAAGGATTTGACGCAGAAGAGTGACACAATCAGATCTGTATTTTAGAAAGTTACCTCTGGTTGCTAGATAGAGAATGGAATGAAAAGTAACAAAAGTGGAGAAGAGGCTATTGCAAAAATATGGCAATTCCATTCTTTAGTATATAGTCAAGAGGATTGAAAGCATGTATAGCAACATTATCCTAGTTTAGGATAATGGCAATAGAGATGAAAATATGTTGATGGATTTTAAAAAATGTTTAGGAGGCAAAATTAGAATCTGGCAATGGATTAGATAACACGGTGGGCCATTGGTATAGATCTGTGTTCTAATATTCTTTCATATCTGTTGAACTTTCTTGGTTTAGTTTAAGGGGTTTTCTTGGTCTGCCTATTTCATAGCCAACAAACACATGAAAAGCTATTCATTAGGGAAATCCAAATCAAAATTACAGTGAGATACCACTTCATACCCACTAGGATGGGTATTATAATAATAACAATAAACAGAAAATAACCAGTGTTAGCAAGGATGTGAAGAAATAGGAACCCTTGTAACATTGGCTTTTACATTAGAATAAAATGGTGCAGCTGCTTCGGAAAACAGTTTGGCACATCCCCCAAAAGTTAAACATACAGTTGCCATTTGACCCAGCAATTCTACCCTTCACTATATAGTGAAGAAAGCATGACCACATAAAAACTTATATGAAACATATATGAGTGTTATGGCAACATTATTTATAATCACCAGAAAGTGGAAACAACCCAATGTTCATCAGCATATGAATGATAAACAAAATGTGGCCTATCCCTACATTGGAATATTATTTAGCAATAGAAAGGAATGAAGTCCTGATTCATGCCATAACATGGATGAACCCTGAAAACATGCTATGTGAAAGAAGCCAGTCACAAAAGACCACATGTTGTATGATTCTATTTATATGAAAGGTCCAGAATAGGCAAATCTATAGAGATAGCAAGTAGATTTGTGGTTACCAGGGCCTGAAAGGTAGAGGTGAGGGAAAAGGGAGTGACTGCTAATGGATATGGGGTTTCTTTTGGAGGTGATGAAAATGTTCTAGAATTCAGTTACACAACTTTGTGAATATACTAAAAGCCACTGAATCGTACATTTTAAAAGAGTGAATTTTATTGTATTTGAATTATATGTGAAAAGTTAAAGATCTATTTGATTGTCAGCATCTTGGACAATGGTTTTATAAAACATAGATATGAAAGTTCTTGATTCATATGTTCCCAAATAATTTGCAGTATGCATCCCATAAAGTAGCTTTTTAATTAAATTATAAATCAATCCCCAAAACATACTGAAAAGCATATAGAAATTGTATACCTGATATTCGAAACAGGAATTTCTAAAAAGTTTCCTTGTTGAAATTATCTAAATATTCAGCTTAAATAAGTGTCTAGTTGTACAGTTTCACATGTAAGAGAGAAAAATGATTACATTCATATCCCAATGAAGAATTTATTTTAAAATATCATGTTGGGAGTTACTCTGGTTTCATTTCAATATTTTGAAAACAAGAGACAAGTACATGTATTTGTAGTTGCACATGCTACTGAGGGGCTACTGTTTGTATTTTTTGTAGAGGTGGAGTTTTGCTGTGTTGCCCAGGCTTGTCTGGGACTCCTGGACTCAAGTTATCCACATGCCTGGGCCTCCCAAAGTTCTGGGAATTACAGGCATGAGCCACTACTCCTGGTCATTATAGGTTTTAACAGTTTGTTTCAAAATCCTTATTGACATACTCTTTTATATATATAAATGCAGTGTGTATATGTGTGTGTGTGTGTGTGTGTTTACACACAGTATATATGCATTATGTGTGTATACACATATACACATACACATATGCACACATACTGCATTTATTCAGCTGGAAGGCTTATGTGCAGGATAGTACTTGCAGTTTTAAAAAATGTGTGTTATAGGGGTTGGGCATGCTGGCTCACGCCTGTAATCCCAACACTTTGGAAGGCTGAATAGGCAGATCACTTGAGGTTGGGAGTTCAAGACCAGCCTGGCCAACGTGGTGAAACCCTGTCTCTACTAAAAATAAAATAAAAAAAAAATAGCCAGGTGAGGTAGTGGGCACCTGTAATCCCAGCTGCTTGGGAGGCTGAGGCATGAGACTCTCTTGGACCTGAATCTCTTGGAGGTTGCAGTGAGCCAAGATCATACCACTGCATTCCAGCCTGGGTGACAGAGTAAGACTGTCTCAAAAAAAAAAAAAAAAAAAGTTTGTTATAAAATATATACATATATAGACAGCTATGACTTAAAATTTCGTTGGTTTTTATTTTGAAAGCATGAAAATTGTTTCCTGTCTTTTTAAGGAAACCTGAGTGAGTAGGAACTCATTTACCATTCTCCTCCACCATCACTCTTCTTTGCATCACTTGTTAATAATTTACTAACAAGAGGTGCTAGGATTTTTTTTTTTTTTTACATTTTCCCACAATTACAAAGTTCTTTTCAAAAATAGCCAATATTTATGCTTAGTCAACTTTCAAGATTGCTTTTGCTGTAACACAAGCAGCACAGCAGTTGTTTTATGTAATTTTATAATTCCAGCATCTAAAACCAGAGACTCTAGAGAGCATTTGGTGTGAAGAAGGAAGGAAAAAAAAGGCTGATAAATACATGGCTGACTTGTCCATAGTGTCAGATAAGGTACAAAAGTAAACATTATGACTGCAACCATTGTAGAAAAGATTATGAAGGGGCACTGAGTGCCTCAGCCCAGAAAGTCAATAGGGATTGGTTCTCTGTACTGTGTGTGATAATCTGTACTACTTTTTGTCATTTCCTGTGGGAAGAGAAAGCAACCAGACAGCCTTGGGGAATCTTGCCTTGTGGCCTTAGGTTGGGGGGAATTGTCTTTATGAAAGCTGGCTGCCAGGTAGATAACATTCAGGAAGAAGAATAATGAGGAATCATTTTGGGTCAGATATCATTCTCTCTTACATTATGTGAAAATAGACCTGGTGTAGCTGCAGAGCATTCTAGATCTCTATTTGAATTTACTTACGTGTATTGAAACTTACTCGTTAAGTGTCAAATCTTTTTCTATTTTTCTAACTTGTGTGGCAGCGTCCCCCATTGCCTTCCTTCTCTATCACACCTAGTATTTCTAACTATTATTTTAAAATACTTACGATACCTTGTTTTTTTGAGAGAGAGAGAGGGTCTCTTTCTATTGCCTAGTCTGGAGTGCAGTGAACAATCTTCCTACCTCCACCTACTGAGTAGCTGGGACCACAGGTGTGCACTACCATGCCTGGCTAATTTTTAAATTTTTTTGTAGAAATGCGAGTCTCCTCGTATTTCTCAGGCTGGTCTTGATCACCTGGGCTCAAGCAGTCCTCCTGACTCGGACTCCCAAAGTGCTGGGATTATAGGTATAAGCCATCATGCCTGCCCCTCAAATTCTGTAAATAAAAATAAATACATAAAATTTAACCCCATCAATTGTCTATTATCAGTTATCTTCCTAAGTGAATTCACCATACAACATAATCTGTTTACATAGTCTGTTATATAATCATCGACATTAATGTTCAAAAGGTCATGATTAAACCCTTTTAATCAAGACTATTAAACAGTTACAGGCTGATATGGTTTGACTGAGTACCCACCTAAATCTCATTTTGAATTCCCATGTGTTATGGGAGGAACCTGCTGGAAGGTAATCAAATCATGGGAATAAGTCTTTCCTATGCTGTGCTCATGAAAGTGAATAAGTCTCACGAGATCTGACGGTATTATCAGGGGTTTCTGCTTTTACATCTTCCTCATTCTCTCTTTGCCTGCTGCCATCCATGTAAGACATGACTTGCTCCTCCTTGGCTTTTGCCATGATTGTGAGGCTTCCCCAGCCATGTGGAACTGTAAGTTCAATTCAACCTCTTTTTTTAGTAAATTGCCCAGTCTCAGGTATGTCTTTATCAGCTGTGTGAAAATGGACTAATACAGTAAACTGGTACCAGTAGAGTGGGGCATTGCTGAAAATATACCTGAAAATGTGGAGGCAACTTTCTAAGTGGGTAACAAGCAGAGGTTGGAACAGTTTGGAAGGCTCTCAGAAGAAGACAGAAAAATGTGGGAAAATTTGGAACTCCCTAGAGACTTATTGAATAGTTTTGGCCAAAATGCTGATAATGATGTGGACAATGAAATCCAGGCTGAGGTGGTCTCAGATGGAGATGAGGAACTTGTTGGAAGCTGGAGCAAAAGTGACTCTTGTTAACGTTTTAGCAAAGAGACTGGTGGCATTTTGCCCTTGCCCTGGAGATTTGTGGAACTTTGAACTTCAGAGAGATGATTTAGGATATCTGGCGAAAGAAATTTCTAAGCAGCAAAGCATTCAAGAGGTGACTTGGGTGCTGTTAAAACACTCAGTTTTATAAGTGAAATAGACCATAAAAGTTCAGAACATTTGCAACCTGACAATGCAATAGAAAAGAAAGTCCCATTTTCTCAGGAGAAATTCAAGATGGCTGCAGAAATTTGCATAATAAAATGAGGAGATGAATGTTAATCCCCAAGATAATGGAGAAAATGTCTTGAGTGCATGTCAGAGGTCTTCATGGCAGCCCCTCCAATCATAGGCCTGTGGGTCTAGGAGGAAAAGATGGTTTTGTGTGCTGGGCCCAGGGTCCCCATGCTGTCTGCAGCCTAGGGACTTGGTGCCCTGTGTCCCAGCTGCTCCAGCTGTGACTGAAAGGGGCCAACATAGAGCTTGGGCTGTGGCTTCTTCAGAGGGCGAAAGCCCCAAACCTTGGCAGCTTCCATGTCATGTTGAGCCTGTGAGTGCAAAGAAGCCAAGAATTGAGGTTTGGGAACCTCCACCTAGATTTCAGAAGATGTATGGAAATGCCTGGATGCCCAGGGAGAAGTTTGCTGCAGGGGTGGATCCCTCATGGAGAACCTCTGCTAGGGCAGTGAGGAAGGAAAGTGTGGGGTGGGAGCCCCCATACAGAGTCCCTACTGAGACACTGCCTAGTGGAGCTCTGAGGAGAGGGCCATAGTCCTCCAAACCCCAAAATGGTAGCTCCACCTAGAGCTTGTACCACACACCTGGAAAAGCTGTAGATACTGGATGTCAGCCTGTGAAAGCAGCCAGGAAGGAGGCTGTACCATGCAAAGCCACAGGAACAGAGCTTCTTAAGGCCATGGGAACCCACCTCTTGCATCAGCATGACCTGGATGCGAGACATGAAGTCAAAGGAGATCATTTTGGAGCTTTAAGATTCACGGTCCCACTGGATTTCAGACTTGCAGGGGGCCTGTAGCCACTTTGTTTTGGCCAATTTCTCTCATTTGGAATGGCCGTATTTACCCAATGCCTGTACCCTCACTGTAGGTAGGAAGTAAGTAACCCGCTTTTGATTTTATAGGCTTATAGGTGGAAGGGACTTGCCTTGTCTCAGATGAGACTTTGGACTGTGGACTTTTGAGTTAGTGCTGAAATGAGTTAAGATTCTGGGGGACTGTTGGGCAGGCATGATTAGTTTTGAAATGTGAGGACATGTGATTTGGGAGTGGCCAGGGGTAGAATGACACGGTTTGGCTGTGTCCCCACCCAAATCTCATCGTGAATTCCCATGTGCTATGGGAGGGACCCAGTGGGAGGTAATTGAATCATGGGGGCAAGTTTTTTCCTGTACTGTTCTCATGGTAGTGAATAAGTCTCATGAGATCTGATGGTTTTAAAAAGAGGAGTTCCCCTGCACAAACTCTCTCTTTGCTTGCTGCCATCATGTAAGACGCAACTTGCTTCTTTTTGCCTTCCACCATGATTGTGAGGCTTCTTTAGCCATGTGGAACTGTAAGTCTAATTAAACCCTTTTCTTTAGTAAATTTCCCGGTCTTGGGTATATCTTTATTAGCAGCATGAAAATGGACTAACACAGAGGCTTTTATATACCAAATAGCAATTTATGATTAAATGATATATTAAAATAATTTTATTTTAGTTCAAGATCTATTGGTATTGCTTGGAACCTTTAACTTTAAGCCCTTAAGTGTGCTTGAACTTTGAGTTAAAGATTCATCTTGCTAGCGTCAAGGGGAACATAGCAAGAGTCTTAACCTCCCTCATCAGGTGGTGGACTATGCATACTGATCGCCAGCATGTTCCATCTCCTTCAACAGACAAGGGACTAAAACCATTACCATACAGAAGCTTTTTGGCAGGTTTACGTATAGGGATGAAGAGGAAGTAGAAGGATCAGGCTGTTTGACCAGGCTGTTCTTTTCTGTTTTTTCTTTTTTTTAAGACAAGGTCTTGTTCTGTTACTCAGGCTGCAGTGCAGTGGCATGATCATGGCTCACTGCAACTTCATCTTCCTCAGGCTCAAGTGATTCTCTGACTTCAGCCTCCTGAGTAGCTAGGACTACAGGCATGTGCAACCATGCCCAGCTAATTTTTGTGTATTTTGTAGACATTGGGTTTTATCATGTTGCCAAGGCTAATCTCAAACTCCTGGGATGAAGTAATGCTCCTACCTTGGCCTCACAAAGTGCTGGGATTTCAGTTGTGAGCTACCATGCCCAGCCCAGGCTGTTTTCTTTCTGAGAAATGTTTCATTTTCTATTGCAATTATTTTTTATTTTCTTTATAAATTTTCCCTTCATTCTTTTTCGCATTTTGATCTTTTGTCTCCCTTTTCTTCTTTAAGTGGCCTTAGTTTTTCTGAGTGATTTTCAGTTTTGTGTATTTAATCCTTTTTGCATTTCTGAAGGAGCAACTACTAACACTTTTTTGTTGTGTGATGACAACAGGTTTTGCCACTGCCTCATGACTCTCGACCTGGTAGAGAGCTTTTGGAAGACCATGTAGAGAACAAAACAGCTGAAAACAATGATCACCCTTACATAGTCAGGAAGGAGCCCACTGTGATTTACAGAAGGCCCAGCCCCTACATCTCCAGGGCTGGGAGCACTCCTCAGTCTGCTCTCTCTCTAGTTCCTTGGCAGCTTCTTTCCTGGAGCTCTTTATCTCTTCATCATTCATCCAGTTTTGGAAAATCATCAAAGGTAAATGTGTTACTAGTAAAGAATTGAGTGAGCAGGCCTGGGTTGTCCAAACCTTGCACATTTCTGAGAAAGTTTGGCTCTTAACCAGCACGTTGGAGATAACCTCTAAGCTTGTGGTACATCTTGCCTGTTAAAAATGTTAGTATGGGACCTTTGCTAACAATGTGATTCATAGTGGGGGCCTTGGCTTTGTGACTGCAGTTTGACCTCTGGAGGGGCAGGTAACTGAGTAAGGTTACCCATGTGGGCACTGCATACCTACAATACCAACCTCCAATAAAAACCCTGAACACTAAGGTTCAGGTGAGCTTTCCTGATTGGCAATACTTCAGGTATGTTACCACATGGAGAATTAAGGACTGTGCATATGACCTCACTAGAAGAGGAAAACTGGAAGCTTGCACCTTGTTTCTCCTTGACTCTGCCCTATGCACCTTTTTCCTTACTGATTTTAAGCTGTAACCTTTTGCTGTAACAAATCATAACTGTGAGTATAATGGCTTTTCTGAGTTCTGTGAGTCCTAGCAAATAATTGAATCCAAGTTAGTCTTGGGGTCCCCCAGTAATAGTAAGGCAGCCCAGCCAGTCTTTCTGGCCCCCTCTTGAGCTCCCTTGTACTGGAATGAAGTAGTGGGAGCCTGACTAAGGCCCAGACAGTCACTTGTTACCTATAATACTGCATTGACACTGTGAGATGTAGAGATAGTTTTGATCAACCCAGTAATATTCTTGCCATACCTAAAGATGTGGATAACCTGTCTCTTACCCCCAACAACCTCTGCTAGAGAGGTTCATTCTCATCTACCTTAACCTGTGTATGAGTAGGCCACAGATTTTGCATTGAAACATGTATATGATACCGATTGTAGACTGACTGGACAATTAATTACTAAGATATGGCTCTTGTGTATGACCCCAAACCCATTTCACGTTTTCTTAAACACCAGGGAGTGGTTTTATAGAAGCTTGCTCTTGCCATTAAATATCTACTTTGCACACATTGGTAGCAAAAGCTGGAACATACTTGTCAGCATGTGAGCAGGACCCGAGGCTTCACTTGCATGTCTAAAGGAGCAACTACTAACACTAGCTGTAGTGTCTGGGCTTTCAAGATTCTTAGTTCCCTTAGCCTTTAGAACTTCTACCAAGTGTTTAACCCAGGAGTTGGCAGGCTTATTCTAGAGAAGTGTCAGATAGTAAATATTTTAGGCTTTGCAGGCCATTTGGTCTCTGTTGCAAGAGGAAGCAATGCTGCATAAGGTTTCTCAAAAAAGTGTTTCTCCATTTATACCAGAAGTCTTTTTCTTTCCCTCTTCAAAATATCTCCTCATTGGAAAGGAATTCCTCTTCACCAATTCCTCTCAGCCTAGCTCTGAATTCTCAGAAGGCTCCCTTATTTTAAGTGAGCCAGTGAAGTTGGATCCACTAGACCCACTGTTGTTGTTGAGTACTAAATTCTTTCTTATAATTAGGAAATAAACTTGGATCCTACAATGTTGACTCTCTCAAACTAAAGCCATATGAATAGCACTCACTGCTAAATGAATTTTTTGTTTTTGAGATGGAGTCTCGTTCTGTTGCCCAGGCTTGAATGCAGTGGCATGATCTTGGCTCACTGCAATCTCCGCCTCCTGGGTTCAAGTGATTCTCATGCCTCAGACACCCAAGTAGCTAAGATTATAGGCACGTGCCACCAAGCCTGGCTAATTTTTATATTTTCAGTAGAGATTCAGTATTTTCACTATGTTGGCCAGGCTGACCTTGAACTCCTGACCTCAAGTGATCCACCCACCTCGGCCTCCCAAAGTGCTGGGATTATAGGCGTGAGCCACTGTGCCTGGCCTCTAAATGGACTTTGATTCCAGTATACCATAATGCTTCCAATACCCAGTCACATAGAATTCCTGATTTTTCATTCTCAGTACTTGAGCCTGCAAATTAGATTTAATTATTTTCCTTTCTCAGTGATCCAGGTATCTCAATTGTTCTTCCACCTCTTTATGTCTTTCCACCCCCAATAACAGAAACGAGCTACTTTTGTACATAATGTTTTGACAGATGTGACATGCCAAAGATGAACGTCTTCCATCATTTCCCAGTACCTTCTTTAAAGTTTCATTATCACAATCAATGGTTGCACAGTGTTCATTTAGACTAGTGTTCATCAGTGTTTTCCAGATTCAACTGGATATATATTCCATAGTTTGCTTCCCAGTTCAGGTTTTCAATCATAGCTTTATCCTGTGAGAAATGGAAACCAAAGGATATAGCCATATTTGTATTTTTCTGAATAGTTATAGTCAGAGCTGCTATCTGTTCTTCCATTTTGAGGAAGAAGACCACTCTCAGAAGTGTATGTTACATTCATTGAGTTGGCTACTGTCCTGCTTAGTTCTTGATTCTTCAGAAAGAGGTTTTAGAAAACTGAATCCTTTACTGCAAGGGCACTGTGTTAAAGGTAAAAGAGAATATTATTCTTTTGCTCTGAGATTCTCTCAAGGCACCAAAATTATATTAAATTTTCCCTTTTGTAACATTCATTTATTAACTACCCTCCCCTCAGCAACAATTTTACCTTTCTTCCACTTATCATTAATTTAAATCCAAACCTTTTCCCCTAAAGTGGGTCCCACTGGTTGAGTCACTGGACTATCTTATATTTTTGGTAGCAAGATGAGATATTCCAGGGTTTCCTTTTGGGGTCATTCCTAATAGTAGGAGATCATATTGGATAAATATGAAGAAAGGATACTATCCTTCCGTGAAGCAACAAAACATTTGCATGGTCAGCCCCATCTTGGCAAAGTGCAGGGAACAGGTAATCCATGCCATCAATTGCTTTAGAATTTTTGCATTTAGGTTCAAATTAATCTATCTGTCTATCTATCTATCTATCTATCTATCTATCTATCTATCTATCATCTATCTATCTATCTATCTATCTATCTATCTATCTATCTATCATCTTGTTTTAGAGTATTATAAGATTTGGGGATTCTTAATGGTAGCCCTGATTGCAAGGACTACCAGATCCATTGTTGAAAAGGAAAATAGAGGTGAAGTAGGGAAGACATGTATGCAAATACTTGTTTCATTCTGTATCTCTTTCCCCCTAAGTCAACCAACTGATGTAATCATTTATCTAATGGAACTTCACTTTTGGTTCCCTTCACCTTCAGTTGCAAAACATAATGCTATCCCAATGCTCCTGGAGTCAAAAAAACAAACAAACAAACAAACAAACAAACAAAAAATCCCCCCAAAAAACCCAAAAACAAACAAACAAAAAGCATAATGCTGCAGGCTGCCAGACTAGCCCTTTGATTCTTTGTTACGGCCACCTTCTTAAACAGGTAGTTTAGTTATCCATTTCAATTTCCTATTAACTCATGACTTTGAAAGTGATAAATGTAAGTCCATTGAATACAGTGTTATTTTGCATGTCATTGTCTGTGTGAGCGGGAAACTGAGTGCCATCAGTTCACTTTACTAAGATCTAACTGATCTTCAGTTTAGATCAGTTAAAAAGGTAGAAATTGGCCAGACATGGTGGCTCACACCTGTCATCCCAGCACAGCACTTTGGGAGGCCAAGGCGGGCAGATCAATTGAGGCCAGGAGTTTGAGACCACCCTGGTCAACATGGTGAAACACTGTCTCTACCAAAAAATACAAAAATTAGCTGGGTGTGGTGACACGCACCTGTAATTCCAGTGACTCAGGAGGCCGAGGCAGGAGAATTGCTTGAACCCAGGAGGCAGAGGTTGCAGTAAGCCGAGATAGTGCCACTGCACTCCAGCTTGGGTAATGGAGTGAAACTGTGTCTCAAAAAAAAAAGTAGAAGTTTTCCAAAATTCTAAGTTTCTCTCAAGTCTGAGATAGGGGAATGGGATGGATTGGGAGAGTATCAGTTTGCCCCTTGCTTCCTCAGAGTCTTTCTGCTTTTGGAAACTGCATCTTTCTGGCATTTTAAACTGAAAAAAGATGTAGGTTCTGAACTCAGGTATTTGCCTTTAAAAGAAATCTAGTCCTGTTCCTGCTTTTGAAATGGATATCTAATGAATACATATCAGTTGGAATTATCCAGTAAAGCAGCTTCTGGCTCAGGTTATGATTGGCACATGAGAAAGAATAGTCTTTTTTTTTCTTTAGTGAAATTATTAAGGAAGGGAAAATGTAATTGATATGGTTTGGCTATGTCCTCACCCAAATCTCATCTTGAATTGTAATCCCCATGTGTTGAGGGAGGGAAGTAATTGGATTATGGGGGTAATTCCCCCATGCTGTGCACTCACATGCTCTCTCTTGTCTGCTGCCATGTAAGATGTGCCTGCTTCCCCTTCCACCATAACTGTGAGTTTCCTGAGGCCTCTCCAGCATGCAGAACTGTGAGTCAATTAAACCTCTTTTCTTTATAAATTATGTCTTTATTGCAGTGTGAAAACAGACTAATACAATAATTACTTTTTCTCTTCATTTTAATCAATTTATAAGCAAATGACATTAATAAATTATAATAGACCATGATGTAAAGATTTTTAAATAATTTAGTAAACCAAACATGGATCACACAGAATGAATATATATAAAGAAGTATTTTATATAATTTTTGAATTTACAATTCCATTTATAAAATTAAAGTGTGGAAAATTAATTTATGTTTTTAGATGCCCAGATAGTGCTTACCCATGAGGGCTGAGTAACTGGAAAAGGAAAATATTGAGGTGCTTCTTGATATGGGTGGTGGTACATGGTTATGTTCAGCTTGTAAAAATTAATCAATTATCAATTTATGATTTGTACACTTTTTGTATGTGTGTCATACTTTAAAAAGTAACAAAATGAAACAAAGTGCAGTCTCTGCCATTAATTTATGTTCTATTAAGAGGGCCAGCAAGAAAATAAATCTCCATTTCTGTTGCTCTTCCTTCGTTTGTGTAGAGTCATTTTTGCATTTGGCATCATTTTCCTTCTGTCTGAAGACTTCCTTTAACATTTCTTATAGTGCAAGTTTGCTGGTGGTGAATTATTTCAGCTCTCATATATCTTAAAATCCTTTATTTTGTCTTTGTTTCTAAAAGTTGTTTTTTTTTAACTAAATATAGAATTCAAGGTTGACAGGTTTGTTTTTTCCTTTCAGCACTTGAAAGATTGCAGTCACTGTTTTTCTGCTTCTCTTGCTTCTGACGAAAAACCTGCTGACACCCATATCTTTCTTATTTTGTATGTTATGTGTCCCCAACAACCCCTGCTTTTCTTAAGCTTTTCTTTTTCACACTGGTTTTGAGCAATTTTATTTGAAATGCCTTGTGTAGTTTTCTTTCTGTTTCTTGTGTTTGGGGTTCATTGAGCTTCTTGGTTTATAGTTCTCATCACATTTTGAAAGGTTTTAACCATTGATTCTTTAAATTGTTTTTTTTTTTTTTTTCCTGTCCCTTCCTTTCTCCTTTCCTTCTGGGACTCCTGTTACATATACATGAAGTCACTTGAAGTTGTCCAGTAGCTTAGTGATGCCCTGTTAATTAAGAAAAAAAATCTCTTTTATCTTTGTGTTTCATTGTAGATGGATTATATCATTATGTGTTCAAGTTCACTAATCTTATCTTATGCAATCTCTGATCTGCCATCAATCCTTTCCAATGCTGATTTAGTCCAGACATTCTAGTTTTTATTTCTAGATGTTTGATTAAAAAATCTTCTATATCTTTACATATCTTTTTGAAAATATGGAATACAGCTATATTACATTTTCCTTTTTCTATATTCCATCTATTTTAATGTCTTTGTCTGTTGATTCTAATACCTGTGTCATTTCTGAGTTGATTTCCATTGATTGATTTTTTTCCTTCTCATTATGGGTCACATTTGCCTGCTTCTTGGCATGTCAGATAATTTTTAATTGGATTTAAGACATTGTAAGTTTTATATTGTTGGGTACTGGGTATTTTTATGTTATATAAATATTCTTGAACTGTGTTCAGGGTTTCAATTAAGCAACTTGGAAACAGTTTGATTCTTTCAGCTTTTACTTTTAAGATTTCCTAGGAATAACCCAAGAATATTTAGTATAGTGTTAATTATTCCTGACTGCTGAGGCAAGACACTTCTGAGCATACTACCCAATGTCCCGTGAATTATGAGCTTTTTCCATTTGGCTAATGGGAGCAGGCACTACAGCCAGCCCTCTGTGAGCATTGGGTACTATTCCCTCTAATCTTTTTGGGTGGTTCTTTTTTTTGCCTGAAAGCATTTCCTCCACACTGTGCTAATCAGTACTCTGGTGAATACCTGAGGGGGGTCCTCTGCAGATTTCTGGAGTTCTGTCTCAGTGCAGCTCTGCAGTTCAGACTCCTCTCTGGTACTCCTGTACTCTCAACTCCATTTTCTCATCCCAGGAGTCTCCTGGGCTCTGCCTGGATTTCCCCTCTCTACCCATGCCCTAGGAACTCTCATGACAGTAAGCTGGGTCAACTGCAGGCTTCATCCCTTTTCTCAGGGATCACTGTTCTTCCTTGTTAATGACAAGTGCCTTGAAAACCATTGTCTAATTTTTTGGCTATTTCAGATGGGACAGTGAAATTCAGCCCCTGTTACTCCATGGTGTCCAGATGAGAATATTTAACTGAATCTACATGAGTTTTAAAAATGGCCGGGTGCAGTGGCTCATGCCTGTAATCCCAGCTCTTTGAGAGGCCAAGGTTGGTGGATCACTTTAGGTCAGGAGTTCAAGACCAGCCTGGTGAACATGGTAAAAACCCATCTCTATTAGAAATGCAAAAATTAGCTAGGTGTGGTGATATGTGCCTTTAATCCCAGCTACTCAGGAGGCTGAGGCAGGAGAACTGTCTGAACCTGGGAGACAGAGGTTGCAATGAACCAACATTATGCCACTGCACTCTAGCCTGGGCAACAGAGCAAGACTCTGTCTCCAAAAAACAACAAAAACAACAAAAATGAACCTCACGCGAGTCCAATTTATTACCTATATATCTATTACATTTTATAGATATTATATAATTTTATTTTAATAATGGGAGATGAATGAATCACAGTAAGATGTTTAAGGTAAAACATTTCACTGTTTTTTGTAAGTACTTTTTCAGTATCAGTTAAAGGGAAACTGTTACCACAGTTTGCTTTATCAAGAATCAGGAAGTATTTTGAGGTCAGCATTAGATTAAAACAGTGTTGTTTTGAGCAGAAGACTATATATTTTAGGTATCTGATTCGAAAACATACTTGTCGGAATTGTCTGGCTGGATTAATTTGCTAATTTGATCTTCTTCATCATTTGATGTGATGTCAGTTACTAATAGCACAATTAACTCATCACTAAGTGCTCATATTACTTTAGCATTTTTTATGTCCTTACTAGCTTTTGCTATAATGCTAGGAAATGCTGTGGTTATTTTAGCTTTTGTGGTGGACAAAAACCTTAGACATCGAAGTAGTTACTTTTTTCTTAACTTGGCCATCTCTGACTTCTTTGTGGGTAAGTTTTATATCTTTATTTAAGACAATTTTTTCCAATTTTAATTTATTTCTAAAACCTGAAAGTAACTTTTGTTATTTCAGGGTACTGTGTACAACTGGGAAAAAATAAACAAAAAAAGTTTTAGTATTAAATTTTGGAAGGGTGCTATAAGGCACTGTAAGGGAACGTTATATATATGTAAATCAGTGCTATATGGGAATTTTTCAGCTGAAAACAGTTTATTTTCTTTTTATAGAATAAAGATAAGTTCAGAATAGCCCCAAAATTGTTTTAATGTAAGAGCTACTTGTTTCTGGTGCTATTTTCCTTGTATATTTAGACTTGTAAGTATTCCTCTGTAAGTAAATATCATTTTCTCAGTATCACAGTGTTGGAGTAATAAGAAATTATGTATATGCTAGTAACCAGTACAATCAGAACATGGAATATTCAAATCAATTAAATAATATGGTCAATAGTATTAATTTAATGATATGGTATACAATTTTGTAAAATATACCCAACCGTAAACTACCTTGCATATATCATAGCATTATATAATTTTTAAGAGCCCATAGAAATCAAATCAATTGTTCTTTGAAAATATGCACTATATAATTTTTCACTGCCTGATTATGTTTTTTTTTAGGCGTTTCTAGTCTTATTTAGTCTGGCATATTCAGATTATTTTTGTTTATAGCTACATAAGGTTTACATTTATGTTAAAATGAAATAAACACATAAAATACTTAGTTCATTTCCTGGAACACAATGGTTACTCAATAAGTGTTATTTCCCTTTTTTTTTTTTTAAATTTATCTGCAGATACGGGTCAACCCCCATCTAGGTCACAAATGTTAGTGTAGTATCTACAATGTGTAGTAAGTACTGCTAGGTATGCAAACACTATTAGGTAATCAAGGAATCTATTGAAGATTAGGTTAGTCTCTTCCAGTAAAGTTTTGATGTAGAACAGTAGACAAGAGACATTCAGAAATGACTATAGCAGCATAGAGTAACATGAGACCCCAAGAAGACCTAATGAGTGCTATGGTCACTTGGAGGAGGGATAAAGCACGTTTAGTTAGCAAACAATGGCATTTAACATGAACTTTGAAGGATGGATAGAATTTCCATAGGCAGTGATAGGGCAGAGAGGAGTATTCCAAGAATGAGCAAAGGCATGCTAGTAAAAAATCATTGTGCTTATCTTCTTAAGGGAGAGCTTGGAGCTGGCTGGTGTGCAGATGGGTGCAAGGGGACAGTAGAGATGAAGTTGAAGTCTATACAGTGAGGGCCTTAAATACCAGGGTGAGAGTGGAGTGGAGTTTACTCAGCAGGCCATGTGGAGGATTTTAAGGATTTTAAAACAGGTGAGTGGTTGAAAGGATCAGAGCTTTACTTTAGAGGCATCGGAAGAGCCATAGGAAGTGGGGAAACTGGAGTGTGGGGTGGCATGGTTTCAGAGATGATCCTGCAGCAATGTAGGCAGAAATCATGCAGTTAGAACCTGCGCTAGGATGATTGGAAAGGAGGGCCAGCAGGCAGAGCGGCTAAGGGTGGGGTTGGGCAGGAAAAGAGAAATCTGAGTTCAAGACTGGGCTTCTGAGACTAGGAATAGTATGGCACTCTTCAAAGAAACAGGAAGCATTTGGGCAGGGCAGCTATGTTTCTGATGTTGCATTGAAAGTTCTGGAGAAAAATTCTAGTTGAGGAGATTGATTTAGGAGTCATGGCATAGAAATGACAGATAAAGGCAGCTAACCCTTAAAGAAGTATTGAAAAAATGTAACATCTCCCCGTTTGTTTCCTCAGTTCTGTTCCTTCAGGTAAACATCTGCTGCTTGAATTAAATCCTTCCACATCATTCTCTATGCTCCCATAAACATGTACAAATATACAAGTTTATTTATGTGAACATAGAGAAGGTTCCACTATAAATATATGTCCCTTGCTTCTTCCTTCTTCACAGAATCCTATGACTTTCAGATGACAGTCAGCACTTAAAATAGATGATATGTTTTTACTAATCCAAAGGGAGTGAGGCCCTGACTGCCCCAGTTTTAGGGAGGGACGGGTGAGAGAGCCTGAGCCCTGAAACTTTTGAATAAAGATGGTTCTATGGCTGAGCTTGGTGGCTCACACTTGTAATCCTAGCATTTTAGGAGGCCAAGGTTGGCGGATCACCTGAAGTTAGGAGTTTGAGACCAGCCTGACCAACATGAAGAAACCCCATCTCTACTAAAAATGCAAAATTAGCCAGGCATGGTGGCGCATGCCTGTAATCCCAGCTATTCAGGAGGCTGAGGCAGGAGAATAGCTTGAACCTAGGAGGCGGAGGTTGCTGAGAACTGAGATCGTGCCATTGCATTCCAGCCTGGGCAACAAGAGCGAAACTCTGTCTCAAAAAAAAAAAAATTTTTTTTCTAGATCAAAATGTCTCCATGTCTGGCCCAAGGCCAGAATCATGGCAGTCCCACCCTCAAAGGCTTGAGCTTATCTTTGGGAAATGACCCTGCAGATGTAGTTATTCAGCAGTCATGGTGGTCTCCTCCATCAGCAGGTGGGTGAGGAAATAATTCAGATAATTTCTTTTGCACCTGATTAAAGGAGTCGGGTGCTGGTCAGGTCAGAGTCTCCATTCATCTGCCAGCCTCATCCCTCACATCTCTCCCACCTGGTGCCAGCTTCATCCAGAGGTCTGTATATTTAACGCAGGGCTCATCATGGCACAGTCCCTGGGAGCTTTTTGTAACAGGATGTAAGTTTTCTGCCAATGCTGTTCTTTCTCTTTTGCCATGCTTGGAAGTGAACCTTTCGTCTCTGAGCCTGGAAGAAGGCATGGAGGTGGTGAGCATGCAGGGCAGAACTCATAAGAGGTTTTCTGCAACTGTAAGCCATTGATTCTTAATATTTAGGGTCGTGAGATCCAGTGCTCCAGAGCCATGTGACAATGGCAGGGCAGATTAGAACCTCACATGCGGTTGATACTGTGGCCTTTCTTTCTGATCATCCTCTTCTCCCACGTTTCAGAACTGGCCCTCTGCGGAGAATCTAAATTTGTGGCACCCAAATTGCTAGCTTCTCAGGCTGAATTTATTGTTGAAAACAAAGATTTATTGAGGAAACATTCTAGTACTAGCTATACCAGATGATACATAAATAACACCTCATCTGTACACTATTCTGAGAAACACATACTATCTATATCTCCATCAATATCTCTGAAAGTGTTATCATGTGACCAGTGTTTCCATTTATGGGTAGCTTCTTCTCATCTACATGTGCTGGCATTTGTGGCCTACGTGACCATGTGACAGATGGCTGGATAGGTTCTTCAGGGGATAAAGGTGGTTGCTGCTATCAGAGCCTGAACCAAATGTTCAGGAGGGCAAAGTTTATCTTGATAACTCTATACCCGAGTTCAGGACTCTTTCCTGGCCTTCTGCATTCATCTGCTCAGGCTGCTGTAACAAAATACCCTAGACTGGGCGGCTTAAACAACTGACATTTACTTTCTCACAGTTCTGGAGCGGGGGGCATTTCAAGATTCTGGCCAATTTTTGTTCCTGATGAGGGCTCTCTTTCTGGCTTGCAGATGGCTGCCCTCTACCTGCACCCTCAGGAGGCCTTTCTCTGAGTGTGCAAAGAAAGAGAGAGAGCGAGCTCTCTGCTATCTCTTCCTATAAGGACACCAGTGGATCAGGGCCCTACTCTTCTTAACTTTTTTACCTTTAATTTTTTCCTTAAAGATCTTAGTTCCAAATGTAGCCACATGAGGGGTTAAGGCTCCAACATGTGAATTTGGGTACATACACGTTCAGGCCATAACACCCTCTGTGCACTCACCGTGATCCACACATTCCTCTGGTGGCCCAAAAGATTTACTTGGCATTTTAACTCCTCCCACTTAATTGCCATTTTCTTGTGGAAGATGTAGCTACTTAGCTGGTTTAGAAAGAAGGGACAATACCAGATGGGTGGCAATTTTAGAGCAAACTGGTCTTCCCCATCCTTATCTATTTGTTCATCCAACAATCATTTATTTTAAAGTAGGCACTTTCTGAGGTACTGGGGATAGAGCAGTAAAAATACAGGTGGAAATGCCTGCCCTCGTGATGCTTCTATTTCTACCGGGAGCAGGGGCATGGAGACAGACAATAAACAAGAAAAATAATTAAGTCAAATTATATAGTATTCTAGAGGTTGATAATTCCTACTGAAAAAAGTGCAGAGATGAAGGAGAGGGAGTGTATTGGGGGTGGGGCTGCAATTTTAAACCTTGGAGCTAGAATATGCTGAGAAAGACACATTTAAAGGCCAGGAGCTGTGGCTCACACGTGTAATCCCAGCACTTTGGAAGGCCGAGGCTGGTGGATCACTTGAAGCCAGGAGTTTGAGAACAGCCTGGCCAATATGATGAAACTCTTATCTCTACTAAAAATACACAAATTAATTGGGCATGATGGCACATGCCTGTAATCCCAGCTCCTCAGAAGTCTGAGGCAGGAGAATCACTTGAACCCAGGAGGTGGAGTGCTACTGTACTCCAGCCTGGGTGACAGAGCCAGACTGGACTGCCTCAAAAAATAAACAAAACAAAACAAAGCAAAAAAGAAAGACATTCGAGCAAACAGAAGGTGCCCTTGGGGGAAGAGCATTTCATGCCAAGGAGCAGCAGGTGCACAGGATCTGAGGCGGAAGGGTGTGTGGCGCATTGGAGGCCAGAGGGATGGGGTGGAGTGACTGAGGGGTGAGAAGTAGGAATGGGACTGGGAAAGTGGGGCATATAGTTTGTTTTCTTTCAGTTTCGTCTTAATCTATTCAAGAAACTGGCTCTTAGTTTTACTTATCAACTCCATTTGACCCAAAATCATAATTCCAGAATCGAAGGTGTAGAAACACTTTGGAGTAGGTATATCGGAGGAATGCTTTTTTTGCAACTTCTTTGGAATGAGCCACAGACATCTCTGTTGCTCAACCAGACAGAGGAAATGTGCATTACACAGGTAGAGAAGCATTACAGAGAACGCAGGGTGACAGCACAGCGCGGGGGTTATGAAAATCAAAGGAATACCCCAGAGCCTGTCTCCAGCCAACCACTGTTTCCAGCAGCTCCTACGCTTTACACACCCTTCCTCTTTGGTGTAAATCAGAAAGCGTGTGACAAAGAGCATTTACCTCCCACCTCTCCCCTCACCTCTCAGTCACTGGTGTCTAGAATGCATGACTGGCATCTCTCTTCTTTTTCATTTCTGTGGAAGAAATGAGTGCCAGTGTAGAAAATCCTCATGTTGAGAACATTGAAAAGCACAACCGTGGGCTAAAATATAACAAATGTCTCTGTTTGGTGGATACTTTTATTTCCTTCAGTGCAGATCAGCTTAGATTAACAATTAAAATGCCTATAGTCTCATATTTTTCAAACTGCTAGTCTTGACCCATTATTGGTGACCTACGTTATTTTATTTATTTATTTATTTATTTATTTATTTTTAAGGCAGGGTCTCACTCTGTCACCAAGGCTGGAGTGCAGTGGCGTGATCATGGCTCACTCCAGCCTTGACCTCCCTTGCTCAAGTGATCCTCCTGCCTCAACCTCCTGATTAGCTGGGACTACAGGCATGTGCCACTATGTCCAGCTAATTTTTGTATTTTTTTCTTTGTAGAAATGGGTTTTTTTCCATGTTGCCCAGTCTGGTTTCAAACTCCTGGGCTCAAGTGATCTACCTGCCTCAACCTTCCAAGGTGCCGGAATTATAGGCATGAGCCACCAAGCTCAGCTCATGACCTATTTTATACCATAGACATACACACACTCACCCTAGAGGAGATGAAAGGCACCCTGAGGAAGTTTACTTATCATTGAAAATATAATTGAAACATGAAACAAACAGGTTATTTGAACTACATATAAGAATTGACCACGTAACTCTTCATCTCTACGAGGTCTTGTCTTTCATCTTTGTATGTAAACCTAGGGACAGAATAGTAGGGTTTATTTAGCACTACCTTCCACTGGCTCTGAAACCATGTCATTATAGCCTCATGTGGTCTTATTTTTGAAGAATGCAGGCTTTCCTTCTTCCTTTCCTTTTCCTTTATCTTTGTTATTATTCTTAATGATAGACTAATTTGGTTGTCATATGAAAAAATGGGAATTCCTGGAAGTGCCTGATACATTTGAAGAAACTCAACAAAATAAGATTTAATCTGAGTTTCCACCTAATAGATCATATTCTCAGCAACTAATCACACCTTTGTGAAATGCCAATGCAATTAAAAAACCCTAAAAGCTAAAGGAAAAGGAACCTCGTTTTGTCACTTGTCACGTAAGCAGTTTCTGCACTGACCTGAATCACTGTGGTAGAGCTTATCTATTTGTTCATGCAGTGAAGAGTCATAGGTAAAGTCAGAGGTTCCAAAATCGCATTGCCTGGTTTAACATAAATCTTCTCCACTTGCTAACTGAGAGGACCTTGGTCTAATTGTCTCTTTTCTGAGCTTCAGGTTCTTTAAGTGTTATCTCAGCATGGTCCCTTCCTCACAAAGTTTCTACGAAGAGGAAATGAGGTGACACTTGCAATGCACACAGCACAGGGTCTGCCATATGGTAATTGTGCAAAACATATTGGCTGTTATGAATTTAAGTTAAATGTACAAGTCATTGGCCAACTCTAGAGGTTGCAGGAAACACAGACATTGATTTGTGAGATGGCCCTAATCCTCAGAAGAGGCAGACTCAAAAGATGACCATGATATAAAAGTAGAAGTCATTAATGTATGACAGAGGGAAAGAGGAGCAAAGGACCAGGAAAGTGCAGAGGACAGAGGGGTCACTTCTGCTGAGGAAGCCCCCAGAAAGAGGACATGGAGGAGGTCACTTTTTGGTTTTAGTGAAAAATGAGAAGGAAATGAATTGACTATTTATTTTCTATTTTTATTTTTTTGAGACAGGGTCTCACTCTGTCATCCAGGATGCAGTGCAGTGGTGCAATCTCATCTCACTGCAACCTCCATCTCCTGGGTTCAAGTGATTCTCCTGCCTCAGCCTCCTGAATAGCTGGGATTATAGGTGTGTGCCACCATGTCCGCCTAATTTTTGTATTTTTAGTAGAGACTGGGTTTCACCATGTTGGGCAGGCTGGTCTTGAACTCCTGACCTTGGGTGATCCACCTGCCTCAGCCTCCCAAAGGCTGAGCCACCGTGCCCGGCCTGAATTGACTTTTTAGTAGAAGACAGATGGACATTTTAGGAACAAAGAATGACGATGGCAAAGAAAAAAGGGATGTGAAAATGTGCAATGCGTTTGAGGGAAGGGTGGTCCATCCTGTTTGGGTTAGAGCATGAAAAAATAAACATGATTTATGCTGCCTATGGCTGGAAATACAACACCTGTACTTAATTTGGAAAGTAGAAAGGAGCCATTGAAAGTACGGTCACCCCTTGGTGTCCATGGGGGGTTTGCTCCAGGACTCCCCTTAGATAGCAGAATCCAAGAAAACTGAAGTCCCTGATATAAAATGCTGTAGTAGTTGCATGTAACCTATGCACATCCTCCTGTCTACTTTATTATTATTTGTTATTATTTGTAATAATAGAGATGGGGTTTCACCATGTCTACCAGGCCAGGATCGAACTCCTGGTCTCAAGTGATCCACCCACCTTGGTCTCCCAAAGTGCTGGGATTACAGGAGTGATCCACCACTCCTGGCCCCTCCCATATACTTTAAATCATCTATAGATTACATATAATACCAAAGACAATGTGAGTGCTATGTAAATAGTTGTTATACTGTGTTGTTTAGAGAATAATGACCAGAAGTCATTACCATTACTCAAAGTCTGTCCATGTCCAGTACAGATGCAGTTTTTATCCAAATATTTTCTCTTTGTGATTGGTTGAATCTATAGATGTAGAATCCACAGATAAGGGAGGCCAACTGTACAATGTTCATGACCCTTCTTAGAAAAATGGCATTTAAGGAATGTGTAGAAAATCTGTCCTGAGCTGCTTGATGAAATACCATGAATTTGTAAATTAGAACCAAACCATTTGTAGCGAATTCAGATATGTCATGGTGTTGTGTCACCATTAAAACATGCCCCTTTGTGTTCATTGATCTGCACTAATTTTTTACTCTTCTGTTTTTCCTGTGCAGGTGTGATCTCCATTCCTTTGTACATCCCTCACACACTGTTCGAATGGGATTTTGGAAAGGAAATCTGTGTATTCTGGCTCACTACTGACTATCTTTTATGTACAGCATCTGTGTATAACATTGTCCTCATCAGCTATGATCGATATCTGTCAGTCTCAAACGCTGTAAGTCAAAACATTAATTTATCCCCCTTTGAAGATTATGTAAATGTACATGTTGGATTCCCAAGCAAAAATCCTTTTAAGCCTAATTTTTAATTTAATTGACAGACCTTGGAGGAGCCCTTTCCTTGGAGGAGCCCTCTCCTCTACTCAGTAGATATACTGAGACCTGAATATATTCCTTGGAATGGAACTTGGAGGGCAGTAGAAAGAACCCCAGACTTTGAAGTGTGATGAGAAAATCAATTCTGAATGGCCAAAGGAAAAGACAGTATACAGGGAAGCTACAGTTTACATAGTGGGACCAGCCAGAAAGATCAAGTCCTCATGCCATTTAGAACCCATGCCCAGGAAGCCAGAACTTACTCAAGATTTGGAATAGCCTCATCTATGAGTTAGTGGAAATTCTTAAGTCAGCTAAATTTCTCAGCAATGGAACAAAGGAGAAAATAAGGTTGAAGTACGGACGAGGGGGCCACAGAAATATGGGGCAGTGATCTAAAACCTTTGAGGCCTATGTGGGAAACTTCCTTCACTCCCATCTCCCTTCACTCCCCTTAGATAGCAGAATCCAAGAAAACTGAAGTCCCTGATATAAAATGCTGTAGTAGTTGCATGTAACCTATGCACATCCTCCTGTCTACAGGACCCAACTCTTTGGGTGGCTACTGTGTGACAGGCATCTTTCTGAGTGCTGGGTTACAGAAGTGAATATGCAGAGTCTCTATTTTATCTTCTTTTGAACTTTTGTTTTGGGTTCAGGGGATATGTATTCAGGTTTGTTATAGGAATAAGCTGCATGTTGTGGCGGTTTTGGTGTGGAGAGTATTTTGTCACTTGGGTAATGAGCATAGTATCTGATAGGCAGTCTTTTTAATCCTCTTCCTCCTCCCACCCAGCACCCTCAGGTAGGCCCCAGTATCTGTTGTTTCTTTTTTGTGTGAGTCTCTATTTTTGACGAGCATAGTCATCTACGTGGAGGTAGATCCAGGAACACGTGGGTTCAGTACAATGGACCAAATGCTGTGCTGCGAGCCTTGAGAGGACAGTGACAACTCTAGCCTGGGAGGATTGTGCAGCTGGAGGTTGACAGGATCAGAAAGTGTATCAGATCAGGCAAAGGTAAACTACTGTGACAAATTGACTCTAAAATGTGGAGGCTTAAGCAAGATAAAAGTTTATTTTCCTCTCACACAACAGTCCATGAAAGGGTGCATTCTCTGCTCTAGGAACTCATCCAGGAACCTTGCTGGCAGGTGGCTCTGCACCTTCTAGGGCAGGGACTGGCAAACCTTCACTATAAAAAGCCAGATAGCAAATATTTTTGGCTTTGTAGGACCTACTGTTTCCATTGCAACTGCTCAAATGTACCATTGTATCCCCCAAACAGCCATAGATAATACATACAAAAAATGTACTTGGCTCTGTTTCAATAAAACTTTATTTACCCAGATAGGTGTACTCTGTCACCCAGGCTGGAATGCAATGGCATGATCTTGGCTCACTGCAACCTCTGCCTCCCAGGTTCAAGTGATCCTCCTGCCTCAGCCTCCTGAGTAGCTGAGATTACAGGTGAGCACCATCACACCTGGCTAATTTTTGTATTTCTAGTAGAGATGGGGTTTCAGTGTGTTGGCCAGGCTGATCTCGTACTCCTGACCAGATGATCCGCCTGCCTCTGCCTCCCAAAGTGCTGGGGTTACAGGCATGAGCCACTGCATCTAGCCCATATTTGTTTCATGGACAGTAGTTTTCTGGCCTCTGCTTTAGGCCATTCTCCTCTGCATGGTCAAAGTCAGGTTGTTGTCATACTAGGTTCTGGACAGGAAGGGGAAAAGGAAGAAGTTCAGAGCAAGTGATTTTTCTTTTAACCAAATAGTGCAGAGTCACACAGTCATTTCCACTTACATTTAATTGGTGAAACTTAGTCCCATCTTGCCACAAAGGAAGCTGGGAAACTCAAGTTGAGCCACCACATAGTCAGGAAGGAGGAGAGAATGGATGTGGGAGGGCAGCCAGCTGTGTCTCCCCTTAGCATTGGGTACTTCACTGGTGCCAGGGTCCACTGCAGTTTGTATTGTATGCAGAGAGCGCAGATCAGCTTAGATTAACAATTCAAATGCCTAAAGTCTTATATTTTTCAAACTGCTAGCCTTGACCCATTATTGATTTATGAAATCAGTTTAGTGGGTTGTGACCTTTGTTTTCAGTGAAAAAATATGGAATGAAACAGAATAGAACAGCTGAGCATGGTGGCTCACACCTGTAATCCCAGCACTTTGGAAGGCCAAGGTGGGTGGATATCTTGAGGTCAGGAGTTGGAGACTAGCCTGGTCAATAGGTGAAACCCCATCTCTACTAAAAATTCAAAAAAATTAGCCAGGCATGGTGGTGCTTGCCTACAATCCCAGCTACTTGGGAGGGTGAGGCAGGAGAATTGCTTGAACTTGGGAGGTGGAGGTTGCAGTCAGCTGAGATTGCACCATTGCATTCCAGCCTGGGTGTCACAGCAAGACTCCATCTCAAAAAAAGAAAAAAAAAATGGAATAGAACAAAATAAAAAATTAGAAGACATCAGAGTATCTTGTACATAAGAAAAGGAAATACTGTTTTATGAATACTTCCATCTGTGTTCTTGGTTATGATATATAATATATTTTTTACTTTAGATCACAGTCAAGTGTTTGAAAAACAGTGCTCTAATTCAGAATCTTTCCCATTTGCACTTTACATTTTTTCCTTTCTTTCTGGGTTAACATTTCTTTTTAATCTCCACTGGATGTTCCTAGGGCTTCCTTATCTGGATGGCTCAGCTTTTGAATTTACTTTCAGGTTCGGGGGCAGAAAAGGGACAGCTTACCCAGCTGGGCAAAGTCCTTAGAGGTTACAGAGAGATGAGGGATGATGCCCAGAGGGAATTAGACTTTCTTTTTGTTTATTATTATTATTTTTAATTTTTATTTCTTTGAAACAGAAATAAAATTTATTTCTCACTCTTTCCCCCAGGCTGGAGTGCAGTGGCACAATCTCGGCTCACTGCAAACTCTGCCTCCTGGGTTCAAGCCATTCTCCTGCCTCAGCTTCCTGAGTAGATGAGATTACAGGTGCACACCACCACGCCCAGCAAATTTTTGTATTTTTAGTAGAGAAGAGGTTTTGCCATGTTGGCCAGGGTGATTTCTTTTGACCTCAAGTGATCCGCCTGCCTTGGCCTCCCAAAGTGCTAAGATTACAGGCGTGAGCCACCATGCCTGGCGTGTTTTTTGTTTTTAAATCCTAGTCTTGCCCCAAGGAATTCCCCTGGCAATTCAGGCTATAAACTTGATGAGGGATGGGTTGGCTAGATCCTGGGTCCCCTGTGCACAGCACAGAGTAGAATATATAGGGTTCCACAAATGAATGTATGGGTGCTGGCAGGGATGCTCAGGTAGGCCTTGTACCTCTGTTGGCGAATAGTTCAAATGCAGCCATGTGAAAACAGAAGGAAGCCTTCAAAGACCACTGGGAGCCTATAGGAAGCAGCAGTGGGGAAGCTGAACCCTTACTATAGCTGAAAGTAAGAAAGGGGAAAGGGATGGATGGCCTGGAAAATGGAAATCTGACAATAATTTGGAAAAGAAAAGCTCAGTGCAGGTGGAGCACATAATTACAGTCCTCAGAGAGGTTTTCTGGAGGGGCAGATTCCATGTGGCTGAAGTCAGAGTTGGGTGAGGAAGGAGAACAGCAGCTCTTCATGATAGCTGGAGGGAATGAGAATTAAAATGTACATAGAGGCTGGGCATGGTACATAGAGGTGGCTCACGCCTGTAATCCCAGGGCTTTGGAAGGCTGAGACTGGCAGATCACTTGAGGTCAGGAGTTCGAGATCAGCCTGCCCAACATGGCAAAACCCAGTTTGTACTAAAAATACAAAAATCAACTGGGCTTGGTGGCGGGCGCCTGTAATTTCAGCTACCCAGGAGGCTGAGGCAGGAATTTGAACCTAAAAGGTGGAGGCTGCAGTGAGCCGAAATTAGACCACTGCACTCCAGCCTGGGTGACAGAGAGAGACTCCGTCTCAAAAAAAAAAAAAAAAAAAAAAAAGCCAGGCATGGTGGCTCATGCCTGCCATCCCAGCACGTTGGGAGGCTGAGGCAGGTGGATCACCTGAGGTTGGAAGTTCAAGACCAGCCTGACCAACATGGAGAAACCCCGTCTCTAATAAAAATACAAAATTAGCTGGGTGTGGTGGCACATGCCTGTAATCCCAGCTACTTGGGAGGCTAAGGCAGGAGAATTGCGTGAACCTGGGAAGTGGAGGTTGTGGTGAGACAAGATCATGCCATTGCACTCCAGCCTGAGCAATGAGAATGAAACTCCGTCTCAAAAAAAAAATTGTACACAGAATTAAGGTAGTAAAAGAAGGGTATTTCTTTACTGGCAGGAGAAGAAAGAAACTTGACAGTAAAATCAAGACCACAGGAAATCCTTCCCTGGGAGGACTCGCTGGGACATGATGCTTGTTGCTAGGGCTACCATAACAAGACCACAAACGGGGTTGCTGAAAACAACAGGAATTTATTCTCTCCCATTTCTGAAGACTAGACATTTAAAATCAAGGTGCTGACAGAGCCATCCTTTCTTGGAAGGCTCCGGGACACCTTGTTCTGTGTCTGTCTTTAACTTCTGGTGTTGCCAGCAACCCCTGGCATTCCTTGGCTTATAGATGTGTTCCTCCAGTCTTTACCTCTGTTGTAATGTGGTGTTCTCTCCCTGGGTCTGTGTCTGTGTCTCTGTTTTCTCTTCTTATAAGGACATATTGGATAGAGTGACCCCTAATTCAGTATGAGCTCATCTTGATTACATCTGCAAACACCATATTTCCAAATAAGGCCACATTCATAGGTACTGAGGGGTTTAGGACATCACCATACCTTTTTGTAGGACACAATTTAACCCACAACAGGCATTTAGAATGGTCCTGAAATCCACCTCATTATTATCACCAAGTTCTAGTAGGCTGCTCAGCCTCTCGAAAAAAAACCCTGATTGACGGAAGGTATGGACATTTTATTGGGGTGGGGCAAAAAGTAGAGTAAGAGACAGTGTCCTGAATAATGGACATATTCTGTAGTGGGCAAGAACTAGGCCACTGCGGGATTTCAGGGACACCACTCCATGCAGCCTGAGTCCAGATTCAACCAATGCTTGAGCTGTCTATCTTTCAAACATGCTCCCTGGAGATGCGGAGATCAGCATCCTCTTCACAGCTCCTTGGCTGTCCATTATCTCAATTGACCTTATGCATAATGGAAGAGAGATCATTTTCCAACATATTGTGTTGTATCATTACCAAGGCTGAGCAGAGCAATTAGAAAACTAAACACAGCTTTAGGACCATCTGGGTATTGTTACCATCTTCATAATCATTAGATTTAGTGCAAGAGATGTATTAATTAGTGGCACAGGAAGCAGAAGGCCAAAAAAAGTGTATCACATATGAGAGCTTGTGGTCAGCACCATAGGCATTTTAACTTAGCCTCAGAAAAACACAACAAACCCACCTCCCTATCGTTAAAAAAAAAAAAACTGTTTTAAATTATTAACTAGCTTTCTTTTACCTCCAGCCAGTAGAGGTATGATCCAACAAAGCCTGTATGATCCAACAAAGAAAGCACGCTGGGCAATGTTGCACCCCTTTAAAACCACTGCAGAATGAGACTCAAACACTCACAGAAAAAATATGACACAAGAAATAGAAAAAGGGGGCATGCTCCAATTACATGGGTAGATCAGTGTTTTTCCCTGTGAGTGAGGAAATCAGAGAAACATGGAACATATGAGCTGAAAGGAACCTAATTTTTTTTTTTTGAAACCTTACTAATTTAAATAAGGTTCAGAGAGGTTGTCTGTTCCAGGTTGCCTTAAAGAATTCCTTATCACTCATATACAGTGATTGGTCTTAGGTGTCTTTAGATTTAGAAGACATTATTAAAGATTTTAGGATTGACATAAGGATTTCGGATCCTGTCATCAGAGGGCAGTCCTCACTCATAGAATCTCATTATTCTTTATGGAAGCCTGTCCTTGTGACCAAATGGAGTTAGAATATTCTTCATCCTTAAAAAAGACAGTGGCACTAGCCACAGTCGTGTCTCTCAAAGTGGATAGCCATCACGGCTTTAACATTGTATTTTTCAGATGGAAAGGCTTGCACAAAGAAGGGACGTGGGTGGGCTGGGTGAGCTCAAGTTTATTATCGCAGCATTTTGAGAGGCTGAGACACGAGGATCACTTGAATCCAGGAGTTTGAGACCAGCATGGGCAACATAGTGAGACACTGTCTCTACAAATTACAAAAAAATGTAGCCAGGTGTGGTGGTGTACATCTGTGGTCCTAGCCACTTGGGAGGCTGAAGCAGGAGGATGACTTGATCCTAGGCAGCCTAGGCACAGCTGCAGTGAGCTGTGATTGTGCCACTGCACTGCAGCCTGGGCAACAGGACAAGGCCTTGTCACAAACAAAACAAACATCAGGAAGCGACTTGGTAATGCCTAATAGCAATGTGGTATTTATCTGCAGCTGGTTTAAAAATCTTTTTTGGGCTGGGTGTGGTGGCTCACACCTGTAATCCCAGCATTCTGGGAGGCTGAGGTGGGCAGATCACCTGAGGTCAGGAGTTTGAGACCAGCCTGGTCAACATGGTGAACAATCATCTCTACTAAAAATATAACAATTAGCCAGGTGTGGAGGCAGGCACCTGTAATCCCAGCTATTCAGGAGGCTGAGGCAGGAGAATTGCTTGAACCTGGGAGGCAGAGGTTGCAGTGAGCCGAGATCACACCATCGCACTCCAGCCTGGGTGACAAGTATGAAACTCCATCTAAATAAAATAAAATAAAATAAAAGTATTTTTTTCTGTGATTAATCTTCTTGGGAGTGATAAGAATCCTTTCTCTTTTTGATTCCACCTTGAAGTCTCAGCAAAAACTACAGAGTAGATTCTTTCTGAATATTGGAATCAGATAAGGCAATGAATTTCAAACTTTTTTGACTGTGACTACCGTGAGAAATGCATTTGGCACTGTGATTCAGAGAAACAGCATTTCTCCTTACATATGTGTATCTCTGTTTCCAAAGATATATTGCTTTGTTTGATGAAACATCATCAAAAACACCTACCCTCACTATGTGTGATGCATTCTGATATCAACTACTCTATTTCATTAAAATGCTTCAGCCTGCAGATTGAGCAATACTGTGGGAAGGTGTGCCCAACTTCAGTTGTTTGATATTCATATTAGTGTCAATTAGGAAAAACTGCTTTCTTATTTTAGACATTGGCCTTGATATTTTCTATAGTATCAGAGATTTAACCTTGAAGGTTACAGTCTTCTCCCCTGAAAACCATTAAGAAAGTTTGCATCTTGGCCCAGGCTCCACCGAAGTCGAACTGTCTGCCCTGGTCCACATTATGATACCCAGATTAGTTAATGTCTCCATCCTTGCACATCCCCGAAATTTCTAAGGGCCTATGAGATACTTTATACATTCAGTATGCATTTATTATATTGAAAATAATTTGTTTGGTCTCTTCTAGGTTTCTTACAGAACTCAACACACTGGGATCTTGAAGATTGTCATTCTGATGGTGGCCGTTTGGGTGCTGGCCTTCTTAGTGAATGGGCCAGTGATTCTAGTTTCAGAGTCCTGGAAGAAAGAAGATAATGAATGTGAACCTGGATTTTTTTCAAAATGGTACATCCTTGCCATCACATCAGTCTTGGAATTCCTGATCCCAGTCACCTTAGTCGCTTATTTCAACATGAATATTTATTGGAGCCTGTGGAAGCGTGATCATCTCAGTAGGTGCCAAAGCCGTCCTGGACTGACCACTGTCTCTTCCAACATCTGTGGACACTCATTCAGAGGTAGACTATCTTCAAGGACATCTCTTCCTGCAGTGACAGAAGTGGCGGCATCCCTTCATTCAGAGAGACAGAGGAGAAAGAGCAGTCTCATGTTTTCCTTAAGAACCAAGATGAATAGCAATAGAATTGCTTCCAAAATGGGTTCCTTTTCGCAATCAGATTCTGTATCTCTTCACCAAAGGGAACATGTTGAACTGCTTAGAGCCAGGAGATTAGCCAAGTCCCTGGCCATTCTCTTAGGGGTTTTTGCTGTTTGCTGGGCTCCGCACTCTCTGTTCACAATTGCTCTCTCATTTCACTCCTCAGCAACAGCTCCTAAATCAGTTTGGTACAAAATTGCATTTTGGCTTCAGTGGTTCAATTCCTTTGTCAATCCTCTTTTGTATCCATTGTGTCACAAGCGCTTTCAAAAGGCTTTCTTGAAAATATTTTGTATAAAAAAGCAACTTCCACCATCACCACACCGGTCAGTATCTTCTTAAAGACAGTTTTCTCACTTCTGTAAACTTTAGTCTCAATCTCACCAAAAGGAATTGGATCTGACCTTTATCTTATCCTTTCCATTCTACCAACAAATCTGTACTTTGAAGTCAATGGAAAATTACTCCAGTGAATAATAGCAGTATAATGAATTGACAATATTTTTGTAAACTTGTGGCCATAATAGTACTATGTTGTTCTTAGTCATCACCTCTTCCTTATCTTTTAGATGTTAATATCATGTTGACTACAAAAAAAATCCCCAAAATCCAGTTTTTGTTTTCTATGTTCCACGTATAATACAGTCTTAAGTGAATTTCTCTTTTTTATTTTGTAGTAATAGAAACTTATCCAGTTTGAAAATCATTCCCTAAAGCATGCACTAGGAAAAAGAGCCTCCTGGCTGGGACTGCCCAACTCTCTTCTGATCAGTGGGTGGGCGAGGTGGGGTTTGAGCTGGCAAGGGCAGGGAACAGGAATATGCCCAAGTGAGCTCCTGTGTGTTTCCAGATTTCATATTCCTAATTCCAGGAAGGGAGAAAGCATAGTGTGGGAGAGGGAAGAGCTGATGACTGCCGCTCTCAAAGGTCCTCAGTAAAATTATTTTGGAGGCACTGGTGGTCACAGGATCAGAAAGCAAGGGATAGACAATGGTCACCAATGGTTGAAAGTACAGCTTGTCCCTTTTCTTCCTGTTCTCTTCTTCCAGCTTCCACATCAGCTTCTTTTTGTTAGAAAATATGGAAGAGGAAGGCTAAGAGATGGTGAAGGGACTACATGATTAAACTAGACAGACCTGGTATACAGTCACTGAGCTGGTAGATGTCAATAATAATTATTTTTAAAAATGTTAATTTAAGGGAGTGTCTTGCTCTGTCTCCCAGGCTGGAGTGTAGTAATGCAATCATAGCTCACTGTGGCCTTGAACTCCTTGGCTCAAGCAATCCTCCTGCCTCAGCCTCCCAAGTATCTAGGACTACAGGCACTCACCACCACACCTGGATAATTAAAAAATTATTTTTGTAGTGATGAAGTCTCACTGTGTTGCCCAGGCTAGATGTCAATAATTATTTTTTTAAAAAACATAACAAAAAAATTTTTTTTAACAGATTCTTTCTCTGTTACCCAGGCTGGAGTGCAGTAGCATTGTCAGGGCTCACCACATCCTCTGCCTCCCAGGTTCAAGCAATTCTTGTGCCTCAGCCACCTGAGTAGCTGGGATTACAGGTGCATGCCACCATGCATGGCTAATTCTTATATTTTTAGTAGAGATGGGGCTTTGCCATGTTGGCCAGGCTGGAAGTTTTTTATTTTGATAAGACAGGATCTCGTCATGTTGCCCAGCCTTTTCTCAAACTCCTGGCATGAAACAGTCCTCCCGCCTTGGCCTCCCAAAGTGCTGGGATTATAGGCATCAGCCACCATAATAATTATTGCCTGGATGTCAATTATTATTTTAAAAGATTGTTGTATTTATGTAATGTCTTTAATGCATTTACTCAATATTTTACATTGCATTGTTCAGAGTTATTCCTTTATTATTTGGTTAGTATAGGTTAGATTTTACTGATGAAATCACATTCACATAGTTTGGTGATGTTTTGTCCTTTTAAAAAATTTTCTTTTGAGATGGGGTCTTGCTCTGCTGCCCATGCAGGAGTGCATGGTGTGCTCTCAGCTCACTGCAGCTCATGCTGGCTCCAGCAGGCTCCTACTTCAGCCTCCGGAGTAGCTGGGACCACAGGCACTTGCTACCATGCCCCACTAAAATTTCTTCAATTGTTCTCTTTCTTGAAGTGTTCTCTGTCTGTCCTTGTCACAAAATTTCATTTTTTTCTCATAGTTCATTTCATCTTTCCTGTAAGATTTTATTGGTGTTTCTTTTATAATTTTGCAGTGCTTATACAATTTAGTCATTTTTCTGTTTCTTAGAAACTTTAAGTCTTTGATTAACTTCAAACACTAAAATAAGAAAGTCTCGTAAGTACATGAGTGCTTAGAAATGTACCGAACTTTTATATACTCTTACGCCTTACATCAAAGTTCAATATGAGAAATACGTGTTTAACATTCAATAGTAATTTGAAAATTTTGAGAAATAAACTCTCTCAAGTACACACAGTTTTATAAACTTGCTACTTGTCTGCTGTTGATTTTAACATTTATATAAATTAGTAGTTGTGGATTTCATGTGATGACTGGGGGCTTGAATGTTCATGGAATGGGGTGGTCCTATGAAAACTTTTTCCAGTTGAACCCTAGGGAGTGCATGCCTAAGTATTTACATGTATTTTCTACAGTATATATAAAATATAATATATATTATATTTCATTCAATCTAAGATGCTGTCAAGAAAAGACATATTGTTATTTTATTTACTGTATTAGTCCATTTTCATGCTGCTGATAAAGACATACCTGAGGCTGGGAAGAAAAAGAGATTTAATGGACTTACAGTTACATATGGCTGGGGAGGTCTCACATCAGGGTGGAAGGCAAGGAGGAGCCAGTCACTTCTTACATGGGTGGTGGCAGGCAAAGAGAGAGGGCTTGTGCAGGGGAACTTTTGTTTTTAAATGCATCAGATCTTGTGAGACTCATTCACTATCACAAGAACAGTGTGGAAAAGACCCACTGCCGTAATTCAATCACCTCCTGCAGGGTTCCTCCCACAACACATGGGAATTGTGGGAGTTACAATTCAGGATGAGATTTGGGTGGGGAGACAGCCAAGCATTATAAAAGAGAAAATGCTGCAAATTGTCTGATAGAATACTTTAAAAAAATCACATTGACGATAAGCTTCATTCTGATTTTAGAGTTCAGAAGTAGACAATATGTGTCTTAGAAGTGATGGAATATGATATGTGTGTGATAAATGAACTGAATGAAGCTAATCTACGAAACGAGAGTTTGAAGAGTAAATCCTATGATGGTACATGTGTGTGTTCATTAAACAAGTGTTTACTGAGGGTCTATCATGTATTGGCCACTTACTGTTAAAATGCCTATGAACCATGCCAGTAAGGTTTAGATTCTCCAGGAACAGGAATTTTACTTTGGGGTTCTTTTAGTACACTACCAGGCACACCATAGATGCTCAGTAGATGCTTACTGAAAAGGCATAGCATACTTGAGGCATTTTCATTCAAATGGAAGGTGAATCCCAGCTTTAAAATTTCAGTATTTAAAATTTGCACTAGAGGAATTTTAAAATATGTTTTCCATTATAATAAAAGCAATGTGTACTTATTGTAAGAAGAAAAGACATTACTACAACAATTCCTATATACAAGGTGTAGCCGTAATTATTAGTTCAGTGAATGTATTAGTTTGTTCTAGCATTGCTATAAAGAACTACCTAAGACTGTGTAATTTATAAAGGAAAGAGGTTTAATTGTCTTACAGGTCATCAGGCTGTACAGTAAACATGTCTGCGAGGCCTCAGGAAGCTTACAATCATGGCAGAAGGTGAAGACGAAGCAGACATGTCTTACATGGCCAGAGCAGAAGGTAGAGAGAGAAAGGGAAGGTGCTACACTCTTTTAAACAACCAGGTCTGTTGAGAACTCACTATCATGAGACCAGAAATAGTGAAATCTGCCCCCATGATCCAGTCACCACCAGGCCTCAACTCCAACATGGGGGGTTACAATTTGACATGAGATTTAGGCGGGTACACAAATTCAAACCGTATCAGTGTAGATGTTTCTAAATTAAAAAAAAAACAACTATAATGTAATCTCGTTTTTTTTGGAAACATATATTTGCACGTATAAATTTCTAAAGATATCTTCAGGCAAATGGTTTTATAAAATGAGGTCTTCTGTTCTAGGCTGAGTAATCACTGCCCTCTCCCCCAAACATGGCTGGCTTATAAAATCTGATTTTTAAATATTTGTTTGCTCCTCTTAAATGCAGGATCCAAATCCACTGGCATAATTGGCAGAATATTCCTAAGAATATTGGCTCCTAAGTATTGGCTTCCGTTGGTATGTATAGAAATGGACTCCTGAAGAGTGAAGAGGGCTTTGGGATATAAATGCTGATTAGGAATGACACTGCAGGTCAAGTGGGTTTTTTTTGCTGTTGTTGTTGTGTTTCAAGATGGAGGCTTGCTCTGTCGTCCAGGCTGCAGTGCAATGGTGTGATCTCGGCTCACTGCAATCTCTGTCTCCTGGGTTCAAGCAGTTCTCCTGCCTCAGCCTCCTGAGTAGCTGGGATTACAGGTGCCCACCACCATGGCCTGCTAATTTTTATATTTTTAGTAGAGATGGGGTTTTGCCATGTTTGTCATGCTGGCCATGAACTCCTGACCTCAGGCAATCCACCCACGTCGGCCTCCCAAAGTGCTGGGATTACAGTTGTGAGCAACTGTTGTCCACTGGTCAAGTGTTTTTATGAGTCATGAAGCTTTCAACATAAGTAGCTGAAGTATCCTAAGAGAGATTTTTTTCTTTTTTTTTTGAGACGGAGTCTCACTCCATTGCCCAGATTGGAGTGCAGTGGTACAATCTTGGCTCACTGCAGCCTCTGCCTCCTGGTTCAAGAAATTCTGCTGTCTCAGCCTCCCTAGTAGCTGGGATTACAGGCACCTGCCACCACACCCAGCTAATTTTGGTATTTTAGTAGAGAGGGAGTTTCACCATGTTGGCCAGGCTGGTCTTGAACTCCTGACCTCAGGCGATTCACCCACCTTGGCTTCCCAAAGTGCTGGGATTACAGGCATGAGCCATGGCAGTCGGCTCTAATAGGGATTTTACAGAGTTGTTTTTGTGGATTTTTGGTACCAATTTTCCTGTAGTAAAGATCTTTGTATTTGAAGAAACTCTTTTTTACATTATGATTTCAGAAAAAGAAATTCTAGCATACAAAGTAAATTTTTATTGTAATAATTGCTGTCAGTCAAAGTTGAATGAAGGAAAGAGAAACCGTGTTAATTATTTTAAGCAGAAGGAATTTAATACAGGGAATTGGTTAACCCAGAGATTAATACTCTGAGAAAACAGCTAACATCTTTAGGAATTGAGAGAATATAAGGGGAGAAATGATGTCGGCAAAATCTAGGATCTTGGAGAAGTCTCTGGAGGGCTGATGCTTGGATTTCTTTGTTTCTTTTTTCTTTTTTTTCCTTTTTTAAAATTTATTATTTTATTTTATTGCATTTTAGGTTTTGGGGTACATGTGAAGAACATGCAAGATTGTTGCATAGGTACACATGTGGCAGTGTGATTTGCTGCCTTCCTCCCCATCACCTATATCTGGCATTTCTCTCCATGCTATCTGTCCCCATCTCTGCACCCCCCACTGACCCTCCCCTATTTCCCCCCAACAGACCCCA
>NW_016107327.1:7211290-7224876 GCF_001604975.1 Cebus imitator | reverse complement strand
ATCTTCTGCTCTTCTGTCAGTTTGCTGAGAATGATGGTTTCCAGGTTCATCCATGTCCCTACAAAGGACACAAACTCATCGTTTTTGATGGCTGCATAATATTCCATGGTGTATACGTGCCACATTTTCCCTGTCCAGTCTATCATAGATGGGCATTTGGGTTGGTTCCAGGTCTTTGCTGTTGTAAACGGTGCTGCAGTGAACATTCGTGTGCACGTGTCCTTATAGTAGAACGATTTGTAATCCTTTGTATATATACCCAGTAATGGGACTGCTGGGTCAAATGGAATTTCTATTTCTAGGTCCTCGAGGAATCGCCACACTGTCTTCCACAATGGTTGAACTAATTCACACTCCCACCAACAGTGTAAAAGTGTTCCTATTTCTCCACATCCTCTCCAGCATCTGTTGTCTCTAGATTTTTTAATGATGGCCATTCTAACTGGCGTGAGATGGTATCTCAATGCTTGGATTTCTGATTGATTCGTGATGTTTTGTGGTTAGGGGCTTGGGCATCCCAATGGGTGGGGCCAGCTAGTGCTCAGACGTGGGGTTGAGGGGACAGTTGTGGCGGCTGCTGCTGGTACCTCGGATGGGGTGCACTGAGGTAGGAGGCTTTCTGTGCACTGCTGCTGAAGGGAAGCCAGCTCACTCCGGAAGCGCTGTTTCTTCTCAGTACTTCCTGTCTTCCTATTTCTTGCCAGTGTTTTCCATTGGTGGAAGCTAACTGAAAGCCAGCTGACGAGAGAGACTGAGAAATAAGATGTGACTCCTGGCTCCAGCCTATGGTGTAGTGTCTAAAACAGTGGGGTTGAATCTCGTAGACAACAGAGAAATAACTGGCAAGAACATCTTGTGTTTAAGCATAATAAAGTAGAACTTTGGCCTTTAGGGATTTCACACTTACAGTTTCAACTGTACCATAAGCAGCCTGCTACTCTATAACATATTATAATTTGTAGTTTTCTTTTTCTTTTCTTTTTTTTTTTTGAGACAGAGTTTTACTCTGTCAGCCAGGCTGGAGTGTAGTGACACAATCTCAGCTCACTGCAGCCTCCGCCTCTCAGGTTCAAGCAGTTCTCCTGCCTCACCCTCTCAGGTAGCTGGGACTGCAGGCATGTGCCACCGTGCCCAGCTAACTTTTGTATTTTTAGTAGAGACGGGATTTCCCTATGTTGGCCAGTCTGGTCTTGAACTCCTGGCCTCAAGGGATCCACCCGCCTTGGCCTCCCAAAGTGCTGGGATTATGAGTGTGAGCCACCACACCCGGCTAGTTGTTTGTAGTTTTCTTAAGGCACAAGTTCAAATCATGTTCCATTAGGTAGGTACGCTGAGTGACTTGGCTGCCAAACCCAGCACCCTTCTTCCAGAGAAGTTTTCTCTGTTCTTGTCAGCAGTGCTTACTACGTGTCTAACATTTTTTTGTGTTGGTGACGGAGGTGAGGGAGGAATGAGGAACTCAGCTCAGCTCTGAAATTGGGAGTTCGCTCTACACTTCATAACAGAGGCTCCGAGAGAGTGGTTCATGGATGTATTTGGTCAATACAATGATTTGAATTTGTTGTCATGAATTATAAATTGAAAAATTTCTCCTTAAAATTGGGATTTTAGCTTTTTTTCTGCCTGAAAATATTGGAAGATTCAGTAATATTGGGCCCACATACCCTCAAGAAAACAATTTGCTCTGTAGCCCCAGCTACTCGGGAAGCTGAGGCAGGAGAATTGCTGAACCTGGGAGGCGGAGGTTGCAGTGAGCCAAGACCGCGCCACTGCACTCCAGCCCGGCGCCTGGAGACAGAGAAAGATTCTGTCTCAAAAAAAAAAAAAAAAAAAAAAAAAAAAAAAAACACCAAAAAAAAAAAAAAAAAAAAAAAAAAAAAAAAAAAAAAAAAAAAAAAAAAAAAAACAGTTTGCCTGTCTCTTCCTTTTCGACATCTAAACTGCAACCCCTGCTCTACAAGTAAAAAGAAAGTGATTCACGACATTACTTTAGTGAGTACCCTGGCAAGTACAAACATTCCAACAGAAAGTTGGAAATTTTATGTTCTGCGGGGTCCATCCATTAGGATTCCTTTGGTTACAAATGACAGAAACACAATTTGAACCACCTGGGTAAAAGCGAGCTAATTGGCTTTTATGAACAAAGTACATGAAGACAGTGGTGGGAGCTGACCCCAGGGATGGCCAAAGCCAGAGACTCCGACAACTTAATTTCTCATGCTGGCTTCTGCACAGGGCTGGAACCATGGATGCCTGTGTTCCTTTTAATCAGATAGAAACAGGGTCTCTCCTAGTAACAGTGAGAAAAAAAAAGTGCTGGAAAAAATCAATGGAATGCCCAGCTGGTATCTTGTGTATGTCTCTGAACCAGTCCCTAGAGGGGAGGGTGGATTGAACATTATTATACAAGAGAACAGACTTGTTTTAAGGCCATGGCTACTTCTCAATAGGAACATTTATTGAGAAATGATTTAGTGGTAAAGCTAATTGATTTTGAAATATCATAAACTATGCAATATAACAATAGAGAGGCACCCAAGAGAGTAAAGTTGTACTGAGAGAATGGAGGAGGATGAGCATCGCAGGGAAAAACGAGCTGTTCTTAGCTACGAGCGTCTCTCCCTGAATTACCTCATTCGGCCTCTTCACCATGTTAAATCATATACTGCAACCTAAGGACTGGTTATGTGCTTTGTATTAAGTATGAAACAGTGCCTTTAAAAAAACTGCATTTCTCCCTGCTTATGCTCATAGCCATTTCTTCACATGCTTTTACTTCTGCGAGGGAATAAAAGGAGAAGAGAGAGGACCTTAAAGAGAACCAGCCTGTTTGGTTCAAGATTTGTAGCCCTGTGAAAGGATTAGCAGAAGGAGTCGGCTTTATCTCTCGTTTCAAATTTCCATACCGCCTGTTCTCTGTTCTCTTACTAAAGGTCACAGTTGACCATAAAAGAAAACATCCTGCAAAAAAAGTTTAGGGTAATTCTGGAAACATTTTCCGATGTTCACCCTTACTGAAAATTTCTAATAGGCAAGACAAAGATGTAACAAAAAGATATACTTTTTTCCTCCATGGGAAGACACTTATCAGTTTCTTCTTAGATAACTGTAAACCAATGTTTTTAAAATTATTACTGTGTCCTTCCTGTTTCCTTGGCCCCCGTGTAGGGCATCTGGGTCATGGCCCAGTTAGGTGGGTGGTTGCATGTTCTGCGTTTCCTGGCCTCTCATTTCTGGAATCAAGTTGGTGTGAGTACAATTCTTTTTTTTTTTTTTCCCATCTAGCATCACATGGATGTTCTGAAATTCTGAAAGCCATATTCTTCTAGTCCATTCTTAAGACTGAGGAAAATGCCTGCTGCTTCGAGACAATAGCCCCTACCCAGGTTCATAGCACAGAGTGGGTATTGGGGGACCGGTAGGCAGAGCCCTTGCCTTTAAGGAGTTAGAGATCGCCTGGCACGCAGTCAAACTCAAGCATGAATGTGTGCCACAATGAAGTGACACAGCTTGAGTAATTGTTTCTTTTATAGTAATATTTGTAGGGATGCAAGAGAGGGCAGTGCCCCTACAGCTGTCCCCCCTGCACAGCAGCCATGCTTGGCCCTATATCTTTTCAGGCAATGCAGTCCTATGGCAAGGCCATATACCTGATGTCCTGGACATTGTATAGACAAGGCTTTGACTGAAGAAGGCTGAACTAGGATGTGCACGGATAATGACAATGCAGAAATTTAGGTACGGTGCTTACTTTGCCAGCACAGGATTAATGGCCTCATTCCTTAGAAACGAATGAATGAAGAGAGTAGATGGCTTGCCTCGATCATCAGGTGCTGGAGCTAGAACTTGAATTCAGGGATCTGAAACCCCGTCCAGCCGCTGAACCTTCATCCCATACTGTCTCTCCACTCTCAGGAGGCTCTGTTCATACCGCTCTCACACAGGGAAGTTAATAAGACAGAGCTTGTAGAAGGAAGTGACTGGTAAGTGGACCAAACAAAAACCCGAATCAAATCAAATCAGATCAAATCAAAAACCGCCTGGGCGCGGTGGCTCACGCCGGTAATCCCAGCCTTTGGAAAGCCAAGGTGGGCAGATCATTTGAGGTCATGAGTTGGAGACCAGCCTGGGCAACATGGTGAAACCCCGTCTCTACAAAAAATGCAAAAATTAGCCATGGGTGGTAGCAGGCACGTGTAGTCCCAGCTACTCAGGGGGCTGAAGTGGGAGGATCACTTGAGCCCAGGAGGTCCAGGCTGCAGTGAGCCGAGATCGCTCCACTGCACTTTAGCCTGGACCACAGAGAGGGACTCTGTCTCGAAAAAGAAAAACGAGAAACAAAAAATATCAAACAAACAAAGCCCAAACAAACAAAACAAAAACCAAAAAGCAAATCTGAATCAACAAAATTCCATCCTAAGGGTCTTTCCCCCATCCACATCAGCAGTCTCTATATTGTCCACTAGATGGCAGTAGCTCCACATAGTTTTTCTCCGTTCTAGTTCTGTCCGGGCAGCCACTGAGTACACGAGTAGGGTTGTTTTGTGTTACAATGTAAAGCAGTCTGATCACAGCCCCCTCACTTCTTAATATTTTATATTAAATTAAACTCAGAAAATCAGTTAAGCCTACATAAACCCTCTATAAATATGAGAAAACAATGACTTCTCCTTCTCCCCCACTAGAAGCTCCCCTTCTCCCCAGGGGTTCACATGAGGGCATATCTGTGCACACACACTCCGCTACATCTACCCCGACACCTGCCCTCTCCACGCGTGATGCACTCTGCTCGCCCACACAGACACAGACTCACACCAATCCACACATATCCACCCAATATCCACTCCACACACCACACGACCAACCCCCATCCACATTCCTCCCATCCACATTACACACACACACACACACACACACACACACACACACCCCGCTGTCCGGAGACATTACTCAGGAATACCTTAAAATCCCCTGAGACTATAAGGTAAGTAGAAAATTTTTTCTGTGCCTATGTCATTAGTGTCATTCGTGAATCTTTCCTAACAATATTAAAAGCTACTGGCCTTTTTTTTTCCTTTGAGACGAAGTCTCTCTCTGTCGCCCTGACTAGAGTGCAGTGGCACAATCTCAGCTCACTGCAACCTCTGCCTCCTGGGTTCAAGCGATTCTCCTGACTCAGCCTCCAGAGTAGCTAGGATTACAGGCACCTGCCACCACGCCCTGGTAATTTTTGTATTTTTAGTAGAGACAGGGTTTTGCCACATTGGCCAGGCTGGTCTCGAACTCCTGAACTCAGGTGATCCACCCCACCTTGACCTCCCAAAGTGCTGGGATTACAGGAGTGAGCCACTGCGCCCCGCCTAAAAGCTTTTGGCTTTTAAAAAATCGCCACACTCCAGGACCTCCAAAATCTTAACAAAATCTTACTTCCCCAAAATCCACTGAAAAAAAGTATTTCTTATCTTACCCATTCACAAACCTAAGCTCAACTTCCCTAAACAATTCTTCTGTTGGCTTTTCTTTTATATATACTTTTACATCCCCAGTTCCCAGTGATCTCTCAAAGTAGCCGTTTATTTCTTAGTAAAAAACACGTCCAAAAGTATCCAATAAATTCAAACTAACTTCAAATGTCTTTATAAAACCTGAATTTTCGACTTCCAGTCTTTTCTTCCCTTAAGAAAGCACCATCTACTGGCTAAAGTTGGTATTGCAGCTCAGTTCTAGTTAATGCCCTATCCCAAAAGAAGCAACAGCGCTTCTTTCGTAATTATATGATCAGGGTATAAAGAGTGATATTATTTTTATTACAAAAATAGTTTCTAATTTCAAATTACACCATGTTCCATGGCTCTAATTACACATTTCATTTATTTATTTTGAGACAGGGCATCTCTCTGTCACCCAGGTTGAAGTGCAGTGGCACAATCTCAGCTCGTCGCAGCCTCGCCCTCCTGTGCTCAAGCGATTCTCCCATCTCAACCTCCGGAGTAGCTGAAGCCACAGGCTTGCGCCACCTCATCTAACTAATTTGTGTTTTTTGTAGAGCCAGGGCTTCACCATGTTGCCCAGGCTGGTTTCCAACTCCCGAGCTCGAGCGATCCTCCCGCCTTGGCCTCCCAAAGTGTTGGGATTACAGGCGTGAGCCACTGTGCCTGGCCGCTAATCACATATTTTTAATGTTTATCTTTAGCCATGTGGCGACTTCCTTCCTGGTCACCGAGGCAGTGCATGCATGTTGGGGTGACCTTTACTGTTTCTATAAGTTGTATCAAAACATCTACTAACCTCTTACATTTGTACCATTCCTTCACATAAAGATATATGGTACTTCTTCCCCAGAACATCTTTATCTTACCCCACATATTCTATATTATTTAAACTGGGGCATCTCTTACACCCAAATTTTTGCTTTTATGAAACTCTGTCTTTGCATATTATGAAATATAATAGATACTAATCGGGAAATAATGTACATTTTGGTGAAAATTGTTCTAAGGTCAAATTTTCAGGATCGATCTATTTCATATTGCAGGCATTATTTATAATTCACAACAAAAACCTGTTTCTCTTTTCTTAGAGTGTCACTCTGTCACCCAGGCTGGAGTGCAGTGGTGCCATCTTGGCTCACTGCAACCTCCACCTTTCAGGTTTAAGTGATTCTCTGCCTCAGCCTCCCTCCGGAGTAGCTGGGATTACAGGCAGGTGCTACCATGCCCAACTAATTTTGTATTTTTAGTAAATACGGGGTTTCACCATGTTGGATGGGCTAGTCTCAAATTTCAGACCTTAGGTGATCCACCCACCATGGCCTCCCAAAGTGCTGGGATTACAGGTGTGAGCCACCTTGCCCGATTTGGCTTTTAGATTTGTTAAAAGTTGTGACTGACCAGGGAGAGTCCCAGATAGAGTTAATACAGTAAATACCTTCATTCCATCTCTATGAATATGTGTTTTGTACATTAAAAATCTTATGAGATTTTGTTCTGTAACTTGAGAAAGAGAAAGAAATTTATTTTCAGGAAGAAAATCTGGGAAGAAAAGTGGGGGAAAAAAGCTGAGAAGAAAGAGGAAGAAAAAGAAAGCAATGGATACTGTAATTATCTTCTTGGCTTATGTTTGAACTCCTCTCGATAGAAGAATAATGACCAGAAGTTATGAAATTATTTTACAAATGTAGAAGTTGATAAAACCTTTCAAAAGACACTTTGTGATTCTCTTGGCAAAACAGAGCTGCTTTAATGACCAGATGTCACAAGGTGACACAGAGCCAGAGAGGAAATCATTTTTGTCCATGAGGCAAGGAACCCAGCATTTTGACAACCCATTTGGAATGTTGAGCTCCCATCGAAGAAACATGTCATCTACAGGCCTGCGTAACCACTGGATTCTGGATTCTCCGGATGGGCACTGGCAGCGCCGGGGCTTCCCCACCTGGGAGGCCCACGTGGTGGACAAAGACAAGGGAGAACCAGAGCCACGACTTGGAAGAGGGTGGCTGCTTCCGGCTGACTTCCCTTGATAGACTGGTTTATGGATGTGTGCAAGGCCTTCTCTTTGGGAACTGGCAAAAATAACAGGACAGGTTCAAGAAGGTCCACATCTGGAAATCAGACGAAATGGGCTTAATTCATTGTAACTTTGTTTGTTTTTAAAAAATTAAATCTCTGTCTATATGTGTGTACATATATGTATTTTAGATACATATATTTAAATACATATATCTATATTTTAAATATATATATTTAAATAACTATATATTTTATATATAGTTATTTAAATACACATATGTTTAAATATATATCTGTATTTTAAATATATTTTATTTAAATATATATATTTTATATATACATATATTTATTTAAATACATATTTAAATGCATATATATGTATTTTAAATACCAAATGAGGTATTTAAACTATATATAAAAATAAAATAAATGTATGTCTTTACAATGTATATATAACTATAAAAATACATATATATTTTAAACATCTAATGAGGTCTGGAATATTTGGGTAATGTCTATTAGCATAACTAACAGATTCAGTGGTAACCCTTATTACCCATGGTAAGAAACGAGCCGGTATAACATGGATAAGTACCACGTCCAGAGGAAATGGAGAGGGCAGGGAACCCACTTGAGTTTCCATATTCCAATTACTTCTGGGATTTCGCTGTTTAAACCCGGATAAATAACACGGGTGTAAACAGGGAAGAGGGGCTGAGAATATTTTAGAACCCATGTGTATAGCTTGATGATTGGTTCTAGAAGTTACTAGGGCATTGATCAGGGTTAGTGGGGCACTTGGCTGATCCCTTCTGCAAAGCACACGTTAGTTTTCACACTTGCATGTGAAACGTCTAGAGCCATATCAGAACTGAGGCAGGAAATGAAAGGTGATAAAACCACAGCCCCCCACTCCAGCCCTGCTCTGCACAGCTGCTCCGTTTCTGCACACAGGCCGACTTCAATGGAAGCTCGATGCGTGCAGAACTGCCCAGGGACCTGGCCTCTTCACCTCTCATCACATTTTGAGGTGGGCAACACCAGCTTTTGAATCAGGAAGCAATTTGAAAATCAGTCATGTTTGGATCCCTCAGGCCTGTTTTCATCTGATTAATAAGCTCTGCTTTCAAGGCTCCCCCTGGACAGTCTCCCTCCCCAAACCCACCCTCCAAGCGTCTGCAAGCCGACTCCTCCGCTCCCTTTTGAGCAAGTCCAGAATAGGAATCGGGCAGCCTTACCCAGAAGGACTAGCCCAGCGCTGGCTGACCTTGCCAAGAGGAATTTCTCTCTCCAGCTTGAATTTCCTTCCTGCCTCCCTTCAGGCCTTTACTGCTGGCCACGCTCCCCTTTGACCACCCAGAATAAATCTTTCCTGCATCCCTGACAGCTGCTGATTTGGCTTTTCTTATTTTTTTTTTTAATTGAAAGTAAACCTTCAAAGTGGCCCAGCCACCTGAGAAGCTCGGCTGAGCGCGGCAGCTGGGCAGTGAACCTGAAACAGAGGCGCGGCGTTCACCGGGTCCCCTCCCGCTCGGGGCAGAAATCATGGGGCTTTGTGGGCTGCCAGGGCCGCTTAGCTTTCAATTTAGCTTTTGCATTAGAAAAGGGAATATGGACATGGGTCAAATGATTGTGGAGTGATTTTGAAAGTAGCTATGTAACAGGCGAGAGATGGGGGCAGGGGGAGGTTTGATTTGCAGGCAGAATGCAAGTTTATTTATAAGAGAAATCTAGGGGTGTCTTTGTGCTTTCCTGCTAGACTGTTGCAAGCACTTTGTAGAAGGAAGTGCATTTTAAAAAGCATTTTCAAATTTAACAATCAGTCTTTAACACCAGGAAGCAGCAATGTACAGGATGGCACAGAGAGGGTCAAGATGGCTAGATTTTTATTTTAGGGTCTTCTCCTTAGTTACCTTGTCATTTTAAGCTGGTCACTTCAACTCTCTATACCTTCCCCCAAACACATTTTATTTTTGTTTTGGAAAGTTTTAAATACGCAGAAAAGTTGAAAAAATAATATAATAAACAACTTCATATCCACCACCTAGATTCAACAATGGTAAACATTTTTTTTTCCATATTTGTTTTATTTTTATCTCTATGTGTACACACACACACACACACACACACACACACTTGCTGAAACATTAGAAAGTGAGTTACAGACAGCATGACAATTTGCCCCTAGTTAAATATCCCAGCATGCATTTCCTAATATGAACATTCTCCTAAATAACCCAATACAATCACACCTAAGATAATGAAAAAGAATTTCCTAACAACATCTAATATCCAGGCTGTATTAAAACTTCTCTAAGTGATTCAAAACTGTCTTTGATAAGTGTTTTTAGTTTGAACCAGGAGCTAGTCAAGTTTCACACATTACATTTGTTCGTTGCCTTTTTAATCTCTTGCTCTCATCTCTCATTGAGGTAGATAGAACCTACATACAAGTGTATAACCTTAAACCTGTACCTCAATGAGTTTTTACATACTTATGTAAAAATTTTGACCGCTATGTGACCATCAATCAGGTTGACATATAGAATATTTGCATTGCCCCAGAAGGTTGCCTCGAGCTGTTTCCCTGTCAATATGACCTCTTCCCCATCCCCTAGAAGGGGCAAGGATATGAAACAACTAAACCTCCCGGATCCTTTGGCTGAAAGTGCAAATTGGTTGAACCACTTAGGAAAATTGTTGGCAGTATTTAAAACCCTTCAACAGATACTGACTCTATGAACCAGCAATTCCTCTTCTTAGTCTACACACAAGAGTTGCACATGCCATCAAATACCCATGCAAGAATGTTTACAGCAGCCGGAAATGTCACAGATATCCATCAACAATAAAGCAGATAACTGAATTGTGGCATATGTGTACAAAGGAATGCTACACAGCAACAAAAGGAAAGAGATGTTGCATCTTGAATCTCAGAGGTGTTGAGTGAAAGAAGCTTGATACAAGAGCACAGACTGTCTGAATGCTTGTAGATGAAGGTCAAAAAGAGCAAAAACAATAATTGACTATGACGGAAATCTTTAGACTCCTTTAATTAATAATCACCATTTTTCCCCCCATGATATTTTCTCTTTGGAGAAAGTAGGTGAGTTGTTTTGTAGAATATATCAAATTCTGCATTTGTCTGATTATTTCCTCATTGAACTTAACCCTTCGCAACCAGGGACCCATAAGAAAATTGAAATGTATTTTCCAAAGGCACCCATTTTATGTCCTGAATTAACTTCTACCCCATGCATGTAGAATGGTACTAGTTATGTTCCATTCTTAGGAGAATTGACTAAGTCATCACTCAACTCATTTTCTGTGGATCCGTGGTTCAGTTGAGGAACTAGCTAAGAAAGAATTACTGAATGACATTAAGGGTCAATTAGAGTCAAGTCATTTTGGGCAAGATTATTTTACAGTTGGTACTGTCTACTTCCTACTGTGCCGTGCTGGGAGGCATTTAACATCAGGTTGTTACACCATTGGTGATGTGGGTGTGGGGCCTGTTCCTTTGCTTAAAGTGGTGACCCCACCTCAACTGCTTCATTGTAGAGAATGTTCTCCTTGATCTCCATGGTTTAACAACCTTATTTGTCAATGTGCAGCACTCATAGACCTGTATCTCTCACTTGATGGAAGGGTTTATTCCCAGCAAATTTAGCTGCGAGGTAAAATTATTCAAAGCAAAATTGTTATTTAACCTACAAGAGCTTCACTGTAAAGTAGGAGCTTCATGTCACAAAAACACAACTGTAATAGGACATTTACCTTTTAAGATTTTTAGGTAACATCAGATGAATTCACATCTTGAGATAATCTGATAAAGATGACATTTATGATATTAAAACTACTTTGATTTAGGACACATGATTTTGCATTTGTATACATTTAGAGGTGATAAATATTATGATACAAATAGTGTTTAAATCATTGGCAGAAACTAAATTAAGGATTTCATGTATATACCTAGATCTCAGAGCTGGAAGAGATGTGTTTCAAAGCATTCTGTAGTAGAAAAAATTATTCTGAAGAACTCACTCTTGTACTCTAACTTAAAGGAGGGAAAGTGGTTTAAGCATGATTATCAACAGACTTCATGGGAAGAAAATCATTTAAAGTGACTTAGATGGACTTTAGTGCATAATAATCACACCAATCCAGAAATTTCATGGAGAAAACCAAGGGTCACATCTATAAGTAACCATGACCAACTACTCCAAGTCTTGACATCCTTCAGACAGATTAAAGAGACAAATTGGGTGACAATCTTTCTTTCAAGAGATTGTGTCCACGTCTCCTTTCCTGGGAGATTGGTAGGCCCTGCAGCTGCTTTGATGAAGAGCATACCGTGCAAGGGAAGATGTGCCGGATCCTCCACCCAAGTCTTAAAAGACTAGGAGCTACCGCTTGCTATCTTTTGAAATACCCACTTCTGGAGCCTAGCCATTGTGCTGTAGAAAGCCCCAGCAGCCCTGTGGAGGGGCCCATGTGGAGAAGAACTGAGACCCCTGGCTCAAATCCCTGATTGAGATCCCAGCTGATAGCTGGCACCAACTTGCCAGCCATGTGAGGGAACCATTCTTGGAAGTGGATCCTCTAGTCTCGTTGAGTCACCTCAAATGATGCTTCACGGAGCAGAGGTGGCCATTTTTGCCAAGCCCTGAACATAATTGCAGATGGTGGAGTAAAATAAATAAGTTTTTTTTTTTTTTTTTGAGACTGGGTCTTGCTCTGTTTCCCAGGCTGGAGTGCAGTGGCACCATCTCAGCTCACTACAATCTTCACCTTTGAGGCTCAAGTGATTCTCATAGTTCAGCCTCCCAAGTAGCTGGAATTATAGGCGTGCACCACCATGCCCGGCTAATTTTTGTGTTTTTAGTAGAGACAGGGTCTCACTGTATTGGCCAAGCTGGTCTTGAACTTCTGATCTAAAGTGATCTGCCTGCCTCGGCCTCCTAAAGTGCTGGGATTACAGGTGTGAGCCACCACGCCCAGCCAAAATGAGTATTATATGTAAGCTGCTAGATCTTGAGTCATTTCTTAGGTAGCAAAGATAATCTAACAATCCTTATTTGTTATATAGTGATAAACCTACTTATCTTATATACACAGAGAGGGTAAAATACAATAGGATATTAAAAGTGGCTTTCAAACTATAAAGCAATTCTATGCCAATGTAAGATGTTAGTGTCGCAATAACCAGTGGAAGAATTCTGTAAATACTACTGATTCGAAGCTGGCATATTGCTGTAATTTCTGTGGATCCCACCTCTTGAAGTTGGAAACAGTACCGGTTCCTTTTTCCCTGTGGTAAAATATGCATACCAAAATGTACGATCTTAGTAATTTTTAAGTGTACAATTCAGTGGCACTCAGTACATTCCCGCTGTTGTGAAACCATCGCCACCATCCAGCCATCCAGTTCCTTTTGATAACAAGAAATACATCTTGTTAACAAGTATGATTTTCCATTCTAAACTTGAAGTGAAGCTAAATCATCTCAGCATCATGCATGAGAATGATAATTTAAGGAACGAGACCATGTGTGCTAAAGACAGGTTTTCTGAGAGACTCTGAGGAATGGCAGCCCACCGTCTGCAATGGAGTCTGAGAATGCTCTCCTTCTCAGAGCTGGTCCCATTCCCTGAGAACTTCAATTACTCATTAGTCAGCATGGGGATGGGGGAATATTTAGAGAAAAATGAGCACTTATTAAAAAGGGCCAAAAGAGCAAGTTTTCAAAGCTAGATCACTCCAGACAAACCATTTTATATGTAAGCAGGCCCTCTGGAGTTAGCACACGTAGCTGCACCTGGACCCCACCTGGATATAATTAGTTTCCCTGAGCTCAGAACAGAGCAAACACTGAAGAAAATGATGTCAAAAAACGGAGCAATCTGTCATGATCTGTGCGGCACAATTAGAGCAGTGTGCGTTCTGTAAGAGTTATGTAACACAGATGACACAGTATTTAGATAGCCAGAACTGGAAAACCATCTGCTTATGTTCTGCTCCACAACGATGATGTCTGTTTCTTGAATTGTGCTGTATGCCTTGGGATGGGTA
>NW_016107327.1:7180611-7210160 GCF_001604975.1 Cebus imitator | reverse complement strand
TATTCACAGCTGTGGGAGAGAACTGTATCTCCAGTTCAGAGATAGGGGAATAGGTCACAGAGAGAACACAAAGTTGGTACCAGGCCAAATGATGGGCCAGGGCTTCAGGTGCAGTGATGTCCTGAGGGTGCTCTCTCTGGAATGCTCAGGGAGTGAGGGCACCCAGAGGGGGACGGGAAGGAGCTGAGGTGTCAGGTGGAATCTGCCTTGGCCGCTGAGGGTGGAGGGCTGCAGAGAGGGTCTCTGGAACCCAAATCTGACCGAAAAGTAGCACAACTTGAGCAAAGGAGTCAGGCTTTTGTACCCCAGAATTAGCCATTATCAAAATGGGATGGGGCACTCCCAGGGGGCTACATCACCTCCCAGCCTCATAGGTCAAGAAGCTGTAAGTTAGAGGGGACTGCAAGCAACAGCCATCACCAAGGGGCTCTGGGTGGGCACCGAGGGAGTCCACCAAGCCTTGCTGCCAGGGAGTGCAGACGCCTGATGCTAGCCCAGATGTGCTGATGTCACTGTGCCCTCCTGGACCCTTTGCCCTCCTCAAGTCTCATCGTCCTGATGACTTCACCAGTCCTGCCTGTCCCAGTAACTGACCCATCAGTCCATGTTTGCTCAACAGCTTAGTGGGGAGATGATCTGTGCTAAACCAAGGGGAAAATTTTGAGGGAATTTAGGAGAAAGAGAAATTACGTCTAACTAGGAGTGAGGGCTGTATGGGAGAGAAACCAGGGATGGCCTCACAGAAGAGCTGCTTTTGAAAGCTGAGCAGGTGAGGAATGGCGAAAGAGCATTTCAGGCTGGGAAAAGGCACATGGGCAGGGGAGAGGGTGGCATATTTGGAAAATAATGAATAAACCTTGAGGCTTAGTTTCAAATATTTGGAGGGACCCCCTGGGAGACGGGCCTGCAGACATTACCTGGGTCAGATCATGGAAACTTTCAATGTACTAAGGGATTAAAAGGTCGTGTGTGTGTGTGTGTGTGTGTGTGTGTGTGTTTGTGTGTGTATGTGTGTTTTAAGAGGGAACCTTGTTCTGTCGCCCAGGCTGGAGTGCAGTGGCACGATCTTGACTCACTGCAACCTCTACCTCTCAGGGTTCAAGTGATTCTCCTTCATCAGCCTCCCAAGTAGCCAGGATTACAGGGCCTGGCATGATGCCCAGCTAATTTTTGTATTTTTAGTAGACACAGGATTTCATCATGTTGGCCAGGCTGGTCTCAAACTCCTGTCCTCAGGTGATCTGCCCACCTCGGCCTTCCAAAGTACTGGGATTACATGTGTGAGCCACTGTACCTGGCCCAAAAGGTAATTCTTTTAAAAAATATAATTTTATTTTTAAGCTCTTCTGTATTTTCAAATTCTCTGCAAATAGAAAAAAAAAAAAGAAAGAAATGTACATTTACATTATAATTGGGTGAAGGTAGGTGGCTGACTTTCATAGGTGTTAGTTCAGAACAGTTGTTAAGAAAGCTCCTTCTGAAGCAGAAGTGAGGCCCAAGCAGGAGTTTATTCTGAGTCGGTGGAAACCATGCAGACCTTCCAGAAGGGAATGATGTAATTGGAAAGCATTTCTGGATATTGTGTGGCAGTCGTTTGAAGAAAAAACTGGAGAGATGGGGGATAGGAGCCTGGGAGTCACATTTATTTAGGCAAGACATCACAGAGGGTGAGGCCCGGTGACAGAGATGACACACGTTCAAAGGTGGAATGAAAGAGGTTTGGTGACTGGATATAAGCAGTGAAACAGGAAGAATTGAATTTGGGTCTGACATTTCCTGAATGCAAGATCAGGAAGATGTTGGCACCATGGATTAGTGGGGAAACTGGGGGCAGATTTTGAAGGTATACTAGCAAGGTGAGTTTGGGTTTAGATGGGTTGGGTTTGAGATAAGAGCTGGAAACTCAAAGTGAAGATGTCTAAAGAAAGGTGGAAGTGGCCAGGTGTGGTGGCTCAGGCCTGTAATCCCAGCACTTTGGGAGGCTGAGGTGGGCAGATTAGCTGAGGTCAGGAGTTCAACACTAGCTTGATCAACATGGAGAAACACCATCTCTACTAAAATACAAAATTAGCTGGGCGTGGTGGCAGGTGCCTGCAATCCCAGCTACTCAGGAGGCTGAGGCAGCAGAATCGCTTGAACCTGGGAGGCAGAGGCTGCAGTGAGCCAAGATTGTGCTACTGCACTCCCGCCTGGTGACAGAGCAAGACTCTTGTCTCAGAAAAAAAAAAAAAAAAGAAAGAAAAAAAGATGGAAGTGACTCAGCCCTGAAGTTCTGAAGATGATCAGCCGTAAGTGCAGCACGAGGAAGACCTAGGAACAGACAGATTGACTGTGTCTACAGAGACAAGCAGGGCCTGGCCTGCAGCGCAAACCCCGTGGAATCCCTACATTCAAGGGCCAGGCTGAAGAGAAGCCATTCACATAAACTGGGACGGCGTAGTGTTCTGGAAGTCAAGTGAGGAGGAGGACTGAGGAAGAGGTGGGTCAAAATCCTGTAAGTGAAGTATGGAGTGTGACTAGCATTGCCAGGTAAATTACAGAAAGCCCAATTCAATTTGAATTTCAGATAAACAATGACTTTTTTTTTTAGTATAAGTGGCATGTAATATTTGGGACATACTTATGCTGAGGATACCCTAATATTGCATGGCACATACTCATGAATAAGATATTGACAAACGAAATCAAATAATGAGGAAAAATTGTTTATCTAAAGTCACATTTAACTGGGCATCCTGCATTTTTGGTTGTTGAATCTGACAGTCCTAACTATGACTTGAATTGGAGGACGTCTTTAGTGAAATTGGTAGAGTGTTTCAATGAGCTCGGTTCTCCTAGCCCTCTTTGTACTTGTGAGCAAGATGACAGGAGCCTTACAACAGGACCCTGACTCAATTACTAGTCAGCTTCAGGTGCTGTTGCCCATATGCCTGTCTACGTTTCTTTTTCTATTTTGTTGCATCTTTGCCTCGGATGCCATCACAGCCGTTCTGAGTTTATGGCTTCATTGGTCTTCCTTCTTGGTTTCTAGCCCTCGTTCAGCCCTGCACAGTCCTCTTTTGCTCCGTGTTCCCTGTTCCAAGGGGTCGCCCACTGGAAACACTAGACTCAAAGCTTTAAGAAGTCTGTATGAAATGAGCAACTGGAAAATGTTCTTTGTGAAGCACTTGTGCAGTGAAGATCTGTAATAGCGGCGTGAGGGAGAGAAGCCGGGTGAGAAACTCAGATGTTTGTGGCTTTGGAGGGAAGAGAGAAGGGAAAAAGAATGACGAGCTGGTGGGGTCCTAGAGCACCTGAGAGGAGTGGAAGCAAGGAGGAGAAAGGAGTTTTGAAGGAGAGGGGGCACCTCCTCCAGAGAGAAAGAGGAGGCAGGGAGAGCAGGAACATAAAGAAACATTTTGATGGGGAAGAGAGAGGTGTGTTTTTTTTTTGTTTTGTTTTGTTTTGTTTTGTTTTTTTGTTTTTTTTGAGGTGGAGTCTTGCTCTGTCACCCAGACCGGAGAGCAGTGACTTGATCTTAGCTCACTGCAACCTCCACTTCCTGGGTTCAAGCCATTCTCCTGCCTCAGCCTCCCGAGTAGCTGGGATTACAGGCACCTGTCACCATGCCTAACTAATTTTTATACTTTTAGGAGAGACAGGGTTTCACCTTGTTGGCCAGTCTGGTCTCAAACTCCTGACCTCAAGAGACCCGCACTCCTTGGCCCCTCAAAGTGCTGGGATTACAGGCCTGATCACTGTGTTCAACCGGGCAGAGAAAGACTTGAAGAGCCCACATGAATTGCTTTTCTCAATGAAAAGAAAACCAATATTATTGGCTATGATATTGGGTTGGTGTGGAGTTGGGAGTTAGAGAACGCACACATAGTTTTGATTCTTACTAGTTCCATTTCAGAGGTTGAATGTTTCCTTCCTGATATTTATCTTCAACTTTGGGAAACTTCCTTACACATACAAAATATATTAGCTGTTAGGTACTCATATTTTACTGCCACCTGTGGGTGACTCCCCAATGCACCCGATGTGTCCCTTGACAGGGACGAGTGAGCATATTTTCAAGTGGGAAGGATCTGTGTGACCTTAGGGTCCCCAGTGGCCTCTGAATGTTTCAGGACATAATATGAAACCACCAAAAAATATCTGTTATTAAAGCAGAGCTAGATTAAGTTTCTTGAAATGTGATGGTGTCAGCTTATTTTCAAATCCAATATGGGGCCAGGCACAGCGACTACTTTGGGAGGCTGAGGTGGGCAGATCACCTGAGGTCAGGAGTTTGAGACCAGCCTGGCCAACATGGTAAAACCCCGTGTCTGCAAAAAAATACAAAAATTAGCTGGCGTGGTGGCTTATGTCTGAAGTCCCAGCTTCTCAGGGGGCTGAGGTGGGAGGATCAGTTGAGCCAGAGGGCAGAGGTTGCAGTGACACCAACATCACATCAGTGTACTCCAACCTTTTTTTTTTTGGCAAAAAAAGGTTAAAATATAAGATTTTATGTTATATATATTTTACCATAATTAAAAACAATACTGTACTATACCAAACCCATTGACTTGTACACTTTAAATGGGAGAATTGCATGGTTTGTGAATTATATCTCAATAAAGTTGTTGCTTATACCTTAGGGACACTTTTCCTTAATTCTGTATTCAGACCACAGGCACCACGAAAAACCAGTTGAACTGAAAAAATAATCAAGAGTGAACCATTGGGGGAGGGAGATAAATACAGCTGAAGAGATTCAAACAATTAACTGAGAACCTCACCATGCTTAAGAGGCTGAAGGCCATGAGATATGGCAGAGGAAGACTGTGTAGCTCAGAATTGCGTAAGCCCAGGGGCTGTGCACAGGGTTATTGTACTGGAAGGCTATTTATACCAGCCTAGAGCTCTTCAGAGACAAGTCACCATGTGCAATGAAGTAAATAGGTTTTGACTTGAGGCTAAGGCCACGTTTGGGGTATCAACCTGACCTTTCGCTGGCCTGGAAAACAGCAATGTGAATCTGAGTTGAATCGGATGGGCCATTCCATCCTGCTCCTCTGAGTAAGGCTGTGTTTGGAATGGTGGGTGATTGATTTTTTTGAAATGTACACTTGGAATTCCAGGAGTGGCCATCCAGAGTGCCCACAGTGTTACTGGAGAAGACAAAACCGTTCATCCATTCAGCAGCCACAGCGAGCAGCCTGCACCAAGAAAACAACAATACATCCCCAAACAGATCCAACAGCTGCTCATCAATCTGGTGCAAGCTGCAGGTTGCCTGACTAAATTACTGTCGAATAGGCAGACGAGCACAATTTGTCAGTCAGCATTGAGTTTAAATGAGCAGAGATGCACATAAAGCCAGCAATGCAATTGTAATTAAGAATTATAGGCATCAAGTTTCAAAGAGTGCTTTCTTAAGGCAGCAGTGACCCAGCTCTAAGGAGCATATGAGAAATCCAGAGCAGAATTAATCTCAGGGAATGGTCTACCCTCTACATTTTAAGCAGTTCTTCATGTAGAAAAGCAATGTGCAAATGATGGAGAATCTATGAGAGCTCAGGCTCTAGTTTTCCTATTTACTTAAAAAAAAAATTTATGCAGCTGGGCATGGTGGCTCACACCTATAATTCCAGCACTTTGCGAGGCTGAAGCAGGCAGACCACTTGAGGTTAGGAGTTCAAGACCAGTCTGGCTAACATGAGGAAACCCTGTCTTTACTGAAAATACAAAGATTAGCTGGACGTGGTGGCGGGTGCCTGTAGTCCCAGCTACTCAGGAGGCTAAGGGGGGAGGATCCCTCGAACTCAAAAGGTGGAGGCTGCAGTGAGCTGAGATTGCACCCTTGCACTCCAGCCTGGGCAACAGAATGAGACTCTGGCTCAAAAAAAATTATATCACACATATTAAAGAGTGAATGATAATCATATAGTGAAGTGATGCTTCTGAACACACCACCCAGATTAAGAAAAAGAACATGTTGATTTGTTTTAATGGTGGTTGCAATACTTACGAGAAGTGACATCTACCTGGATGCTGACTTGAATGGAGTTTCATAATTGTTGGGTACTGACCACGAGTTGGTGTGGGGGCATACAAAGTTGAACAAGACATAGGCTTGCCTCATGGTGTCTACAGCCTGGAAGGGGGAAGAGAGTTCTGCATCCCATGAATTCATGGGAAGAGGAGAGGTGTCATAAGACAGGTGTGCTGCAGATGTTCGAAGAGTTTGGATCAGGTTGGGATGTGGAGGGCAGTGAGGGAAGGAGTTCAGAGAATCTTTCCTGAAGAAGATAGCATCTGTGCTGCCGTCAAAGATGAGCAGAAGCTCTCTAAGCTGACAGAGGGTGGGAAAGAGGGCTTTTCCAGTGGAGGGTCTTAGCACAAGCAAAGACAACAAACTCTCAGGCCTGGAAAAAAAAAACAATAAATTAATTTGTCTAGAATGTGAGAGTAGTGGAATGTGAGATTCAACGACTGTCCTAGCTCTTTTTAAAATTTTGCTTTCAACATAGTTACTTAATAAGTCCAATCTAGAAACTACGCAAATGTTCATTAACAGAAGATGGATAAATAAATTGTGGCACATCCATTCAATAGAATGCTACTGAACAATTAACAAAATTATAGACACGATATCAACAAATCTAAAAATAAGTATTTGTCATGAAGGAAACCAGAAAAAATAATAAATACTGCATGATTTTATTTATAAGAAAATTGTAGATAAGGCACAAACTAAGCTACAGTTAATCGCTAATTTCTAGGGGCTACATTATCAGCAGTGCAGAGAGAAGAGCATTGTAAGAGACATGAAGTAATGTGTTGGATGATGGATGCATTCATTATCACAGCTGTAAGATGATTTGAAATATATGTACCTGAAAATCCTATCAAACTGTATACCTGCAACATGAGTGTTATTGCATGTCAATTATACCACAATAAAGTGTTAAATAAAGGGTTCTACATAAAAATACAAATCCACTTCTCTTAGAAAACCAGAAGTTTTGGTAACCGTATGTTGATTCTGCCATCTCTGGCCTGATTCTTTGGGAGGAGCTAACCTCCCACTGTGGTAGCAAAAGTCAGCAGGTAATGAAGGCCATTTCCTCCTGAGTCATCAGAAAGACTGGCTGGGTCATAAGCCACATTGCTGGACTTCATCTACCTCCCTGTAATCTCCACTTTTTCACCTGTGCAGCAATTGTTTAGAGGTGAACAGACCATAAAAACTATAGAAATCCAATAAACTTTAATGCATTTGCTCTGTCAGTGACATTTGCCATAGGAGAGAGAGAGATTTGGAAGTTATAATTTGTGTACCCTGATCCTGCACAGCCTTGGTCTCTGAAAAGTTATGAATGCATATTTAGAAGGGACACATTCTCCCAGTTTACTGCAATAGCACCGCTCCCTATTAATTACACCCAGTGATTAGGCCCACAATGCCTTTTAAACTTTCCCAGCAAGCCTTGTACAACAATGCAAATCAGGCCAAAAGTAACAGGAAGAGCTATTTTCTTCCTGCCTGCTTTGCCTCTGAACACACAGATTTGGAAGCCTCATAGCAACTGTTCCCCTCTTCACCCTGGCAGAGCCTAATTATTTCTCATCCTACCCCTAAACAAAGAATAGACTCCAAAAATACTTAAGATGAAATGTAGAGCAGACAGGTCCCAGGCTGGGAATCCAGCAGACTGATTAAGTGCAACAAAGAGCATTAAGAGTCCAGCAATGCCCATGAAGAAGGGAACATAATGAGAAAGCTGCCGCAGCTCAAGTCCTCCTGGCCAAAGCCAGCTCATGTCCCTCTATAGCCAGCCAGTGCGAAGGGAATGAGGTCCCTAAGGATTCAGGGGATTCGTGATTCTCTCTGGTGACTGGAGAGAGAGGCTGGAGGTCTGACTTTCTTGAGCACATTGGGATGGCTGATGGATCCTGCCAGGTGGTCAAGGTGAGATGGCTTCTGACACGGGTATTGGATGTGACATATCCTTACAAAGTCTCTAGACAGTTAAGGAAGTGCACTCCACTTCCCGAAACCTCTCTCCACACCTGGCACTAAAAGGTATTATCACCGGTTCAGATATTTTGTTATATATGGTTCACTTCTGTCTGATGACTCCCTGCAAAAAGGCTACCATCCAAGCCACCCTCTAGGGTGAGTCAGTAGACGGAAGAAGGAGATAACACATCCCCTGGTCTCCTCCGGCCTTCCTCAGTGTGAACTTCCCTGCCCTGAATGATTAGAGGTTTTTTGTTTTTTGGTTTGCTTTTAGACAAAGTCTTGGTCTGTCACCCAGGCTGGAGTGCAGTGGCACGATCTTGGCTCACTGCAACCTCCGCCTCTGGGGTTCCATCAATAAATGGATAAAGAAAATGTGGTATATACACAATGGAGTAGTATTCAGCCATAAAAAAGAACGAGATCTTGACATTTGCAACAACATGGATGGAACTGGAGGTCATTAAGGTTAAGTGAAATAAGCCAGGTGCAGAAAGAAAACATTGTATGTTCTCACTTATTTGTGAAAGCCCCTTATAAAACCGTCAGATCTTGTGAGAACTAACTCACTATAATGAGAACAGGTTGGGGGAAACCGCCCCCATAATGCCATTATCCCCACTTGGTCCTGCTCTGACATGTGAGGATTATGAGAACTACAATTCCAGATGAGAGTTGGTGTAGGGGGGGATCACAGCTAAGCCATATCACTCTCACTTACATAGGGGTGGAGAGACTATGTGGCTGGGGTTCTGGGTGGATGTGGGCCTGGGACACAGTATACCCACTGGTGAGTGCATCCCCAATGCCACCGGCTGGACTCTATGAAATGAGTGGGACCCAGAGGTAAAAATAGGATGGATCCCTTGGGCTCATTCCACCTACTCCCACCCTTCCTGGACAAGTGACCTGTGCTCAGTGTTGTTCTTTGAGCCTCTGTCCTCCCTGTATAAAATGAGCAAAAGCATTAGGGATTCTGTTTCTGGATATTGTGGAAATAGAGGACAGGTGCAGAGGCCTGGGGGAGCATGGGCCTGGTGGGGGTAATGGCTCCTACTAAGGCATGGAGAGGGTCCGGCTCTCTTCCTGATTCTACTGAGCTAATTTTGTGTATTTATGTATTTATTTTTATTTTTTTGAGACAGGATCTTGCCCAGGCTGGAGTGCAGTGGCGTGATCATAGTGCAGTGGCGTGATCATGGTTCACTGCAGCCTCAACCACCCAGGCTCAAGCCATCCTCCTGCCTCAGCCTCCCAAGTAACTGGGACAAAGCGCATGCATCACACCTGGCAATTTTATTTTTTGTAGAGATGATGGGGTGTCTCCGTTGCTCCCTCATCTCTATAAAAAAAAATTTAAAAAATTAGCAACTCGTGGTCTCAGCCTATGTTGCTCAGGCTGGTCTTGAACTCCTGAGCTCAAGCAATCCTCCCACCTTAGCCTCCCAAAGTGCTGGGATAATAGGCATGAGCCACTGTAACCGACCCTGAGCTCATTTCTTTTAAGATTCCCACATCACTGGAAAACATTCCATCCATAAAGGGCTAAGTAAGTTTCCTTATTACCTAAAGACTCAGGTTGAACACACCCAGACTCAATCCTATATAGGAGGGCGTGAGAGGGAAAACGGTTGGTTTTGGCCATTAACTCTCCATCTGTCTTCCTAACAGTACCCCATATTTATTTGGACAAGTACCTCTTTGCCTATATGAGCCTATGCAATATGCTATGGGGTTGGCTCCAGTTTTTAGCTTCTAGTCAAAGTTGATTGGTTCATTTAAAGGCAAGTAATCTGGTTAGGCCCCATGAGAGCAAGACCCAGGGCTTTGGAGACTGTTAAGGAAGCTGAACAGTTTTTCCTCAGCTGGTTATAAAGCTGAGGGAAGGTAAGGGCTAGGGCTACTCCAGCCACCTTGTGATCATGGGAAGACCTTGGCTCAGAATAAAGTCAACACATTGAGGTGGGGGTCAAAATTCAAAGTATTTAATAAGGATATGCCTCAGGCACTCATCAGTCAGAGTGTATATAAGTTGATATGCTGTCCCGGGACTCTGCCTGTAGGAACACATAGCTTTTGAAAAAAAAAGTTTTATTTGTGATATATTATCTCAAATAAAAATACTATCATGTAATGGTATACCTATCATTTTTATCTTTATATAACCTTGCCATATTACTCTTAAAATATTTATAATAATTTCTTAGTATTATCTAAAACCAAGATTATCTTCAATTTTCCTCATTTGTTTAAAAAATTTTTAAAAATAGTTTATTTGCTTGTATAAAGATTTAAACAAAGTTATGGTATTTTATTGTCAATCAAAAGGACTCCTTATTCTGGAAACTGTTAGAAACAACTAATTCATGAAGTTATGGGTTCAAATCTTTGCTCCTCCATTAGCTGTGATCTCAGACAATCCACTTAACCTTTTTACTTGCCTCAGTAATCTAACTGAGAAAGTTGTTGGGAAGATTTTGTGAAATGGTATATGCATAGATCAAAATCATCAGTCTGTGTGAGTAAATAAGGTTATTTTGCATGATGGTTAATTTTTGTGTAAACTTGACTGAGCCATGGATGCCCAGATATTTTGTAAGACACTATTCTGTGTCTTTTTGTTTTCTTAAGACAGGGTCTCACTCTGTCACCCAGGTTGGAGTGCAGTGATACAATCTCAGCTCACTGCAACCTCTGCCTCCCAGGTTCAAGCAATTCTCATACCTCAGCCTCCCAAGTAGCTGGGATTACATGTGTGCACCACCATATCGAGCTAATTTTTGTATTTTTGGTAGAGACAGCATTCACCATATTGGCCAGGCTAGTCTCAAACTCATAACCTTATGTGATCCACCCACCTTAGCCTCCCAAAGTGCTAGGATTATAGGCGTGAGCCATCACACCCAGCCCTGGATACATTTTTTATTTGTTTTGGTTTGTTTTTGAGATGGAGTCTCGCTCTGTCTCCCAGGCTGGAGTGCAATGGTGCAATCTCAGCTCACTTCAACCTCCACCTCCCAGGTTCAAGTGCTTCTCCTACCTTAGCCTCCCAAGTAGCTGGGATTATAGGCACGTACCACCATGCCCAGCTAATTTTTGTATTTTTGTAGAGATGGGGTATTGCTATGTTGGCCAGGCTGGTCTGGAATTCCTGACCTCAGGTGATCCACCCACCTTGGCCTCCCAAATTGCTAGGATTACAGACATGAGACACTATGTCCAGCCTGGGTATGTCTTTAAGGGTGTTTTGGATGAGATTGACATTTAAGTTAGTAGACCGAATAAAGCAATTTACCGTTCCTGATGTGGATGGGCCTCATCCAATCAGTCAAAGGCCTGAATAGACCAAAAAGGCTGATCCTTTCCCAAAGAAGAGAGGACTCTCCCTGTCTGATGGCCTTTGAACTGGAAATCAGTTTTTTTCCTGCCTTCAGACTTGAACTGAAACATTGACTCTTTCTAGGTCTTAAGTGCTCCCAGCCTTTGGACTAGAACTACACTGTGGGCTCTCCTGGGTCTCCAACTTGCCTACTCACTCTGAAGACCATGGGACCTGCTAGTCCCCACAGTTGGGTAAGCCAATTCCTTATAATAAATCTCTTTATTGGTCATGTCTGTTTTTGGTTAGGCTTCTCTGGAAAACCCCTCAAATTTTGTAAGAAATACCCACATTTCTTTGGCCAGTTGTCCCCATCTGTCTAATTCTAGAACATCAGCCCTCCACCCTTTCCTTAGTCTTTCCACCATTATTTCTGAGCTTCCTAAGGGAGATATCTTGCACATGTGCCTGTGAAGTCTTCTCTAAGCCCTCCACTCATTGCTGTCTGCTTTCTGGCAAACTGAGACCTGACTGGAGGTGTTCCTGCTCTATTCCTGCTACCCAGAAGTCACAAAATCCCAGTGTTCCTGAAGACTTACCACTTATATCTTGTATCTCACAAAGTCCCTAAAAAACAGCACCTTTTATTTCTGCTTACAGTGCTGGGCTCGGACCTAGTCTTAAAGGCTAAGCTGAGCCTTTAAGGCTATGTTCATTTTGCATTTTCTCCATCTCCTCTTTGCTGAAAGCTCCATTCCTCCAGACCAAAAGATCCTTGGGGCTGCTTGGTGGTCTGCCAGACCCTTAATTCCCATTTCAGCTCAATGTGACCCTGACTCAAGTCCCTTACATAGTTGAAGCTCAAGATTAGTTCTCTTTTCCTTAGGTTTAGAAGTGAGGCGAATTGCAACTAAAGAAGAGGCAGTGTCAAGATAAGAATATAGTCATTTCTGTTCCTCTTAGGAGTATGTTCAAGAACTAGATCTGGTTACCCAGCCCAAGGAATGTTTTATTTTCTGACTGTTCCGAGCATATTTTTGGATAGAACCCTCTAACTCTATGAATACAATGTAACTGTGTATGCCATTCTATTTTAAAAGTGAATTGTTAGTGATATTTAAAATATAAATGTAGGCTTGACCATATGAAATTGTTTTTGTACATAAAAAGTGGTCAAATCTTGTCGCTCTCATGTGGCTCAATCTAACACACAATCATTTGAAAGTGGGCCATTTAGTTCTCTCTTATCTGTGAAGAAAATGAACAAGGTGGGTTCATTTGAAGCCAAATTTGTATCTTGACGCTAATTTAGGCCCTTGAGTCTTTGCTTTCCCTACTCCATAGCTCCCTCCACTTCCATTTTTTTCAGGGCACAACACTGCTTTCCGAAAACCATGCATAGTCATCTAACGTAAGCTCACTATACACAGGGGTCTGAGTTCTCGCAACCCACTTCACCTCTCCTTAATAGGTCAATCTTTGGTCTTGGGAGGATAGCGATCTGATGAAACTGATGCACTTAGGATGTAAATGACTGATAGCTTCGTTTAATGTTTAGTGGTATTATTAGTGTTATGCACAAATAATTGGATTCTCCTCTCCTCCCAGATGGTTATTTCTCCATTCTTTTTATTTTTTGCTTTCCTTTTGAAGCTAGATGTAGTCATGTGTCTTGCTTTAGTCAATGAAATGGGAATGGAAATGATACATGTCACTTGGGGGAAGCTTTAAGTGTGCAATTTGTAATACTTCCTTTCACCGATAGGGGCGTCTGTGAAAGTGCATGCTAAGCTGATGCCTCTGTGGGCCTGGATTACTGAATAACTAACCTGAGCAGAATCCCATGCCAACTCATCACTCCTGTCTCAGCCAATGAGGCTCAATAGATTGGAGGGGCCAGACTAATCCACACAGGGATTCAGAAACCCAAGATCCTTCCTCTGAGTGATTTCCTTAGGGCAAAGTTTTGGAAACTACAGCTCATGGGCCAAATCCAGCCTGTTTTTATAAATAAGTTTTACTGGAACACAGCCACACTTATTCATTTACATATTACCAACGGCTGCTTTCCTGCTCCAATAGCACAGCTGAGCAGTCATGAGGGAGGTGGCATAGCTCCCCAAGCCTAAAATATTTACTATCCACCCCTTTATAGAAAATGTTTGCTGGGCCAGGCACAGTGGCTCACACCCGTAATCCCAGCACTTAGGGATGCCGAGGTGGGCGGATCACCAGAGGTCGGGAGTTCAAGACCAGCCTGACCAACATGAGGAAACCCCATCTCTACTAAGAATACAAAACCCAGCTGGGTGTGGTGGCACATGCCTGTAATTCCAACTACTTGGGAGGCTGAGGCAGGAGAATTGCTGGAAACTGGGAGGCAGAGGTTGTGGTGAGCCGAGATGATGCCATTGTACTCCAGCCTGGGCAACAAGAGCAAAACTCTGTATCAAAAAAAAAAAAAAAAAAGAAAGAAAATGTTTCCTGACTTTTGCCCCAGGGCCTTGGAGTTTTCCCCTGGATACTCTAAATTCAGCTGGTAGGTGAAGGAAGAGAGAGAAGAAGGAGGATTGCATGAAAGGCTTAGAGCCCAGTCCTGAAAGTGGTGTATGACGAAGACGCTCTTCTTTGACCCAGACTTGAGCCAGTCTCCTCTGAGTCCTCTGCTCGACTAGGCTCAATCCTGGCCTTCCCTCTCTGTCCTTGTAGAATCCAGTTTAAACAAGAATCCTGCCAAGTCAGCTTAACAAAGTCCCCCACCCTTGATATCTCATCACCCCACCCTGGCTTCAACAAGAATTCTGTCGAGTTACTCTAACAAGAATTTTCCTTACCGCTGATGTTTTCTTTTAGTACCTTTCCCTTCTACTGGCTCCCATCCTGCTCCTTGGCTGTGAATTCCCACTTGCCCATCCTGTACTCAGAGTGGAGCCCAATCTCTCTCTTTCACTGGAATGGTCACTGCACTTATCTCAATGGTTCCCACCTTGAATTAAATCTTATCTATCTTGAACGAGTATCATGATTAATTTTTTTCTTTAACAATATATCACTTTGATCCACGTTCCAGTGGCTAGAACCCAGTCACCAGCCGCATGTCATCACAAGGGAGGCTGAGACGTATGGCCGAGCTGTGTATCTAGGAGGATAAGGTGGAAGGTTTGGTGAACAGTCACTGCCACATCTGTGATTGCCACACCGTGCCTCAGCTGCAGTGTTCCTTCCAGTCAGCCCTGGTTGACAATCAGGAGCATTTGCTCTGCAGTCCTGCTAAGCCTCCTTGCTCTGATCTGCTGTGGTTCTTCAATGCTCTGCTCACCCAGTGATTATCCACACATATCAGTCTGCAGGGAGTAGTGTTGGGTAGGGTCTAGCTGAACCATCCACTTCACCCTTCTCTGGGGCATGCACCATTGTTAGAGCAAGTTCTTCATCAGAGTGCAAGAAATTCTGGCCTGGAACTGGAAATGTTTTGATCTCGTACTTGGAGTGCAGAACATAATGGGATCAATCTCTGAAAATCAAATGAAATCTTGTGGGAGTAGGAGAGGCCCAGTGAATAAAATTATATAAAACAATTTCATACTTGACATTTACTGAGCGAGGCTTAACTTTTCCTACATATTTTAGTCTGTTCAGCTGGTATTATTTATTCATATCCCTTTCCCCATTTGGTTCACAATTTATCTTTTGGGATCCCAGAATTAAACTGTAAAAATGTATATATGCTAGACACTGTTTTATGTTCCATCAATGGAGAAGTCATCAAAATCTCTAACAGAATAAGCTTCAGCCTATTACAGGGGTGATTTAGCTGAAATAAAATGTAATGCTTAACTCGGAGAAGCTGGAAAAATGAGATTTAGGAATATGGCATTGAATAATCAGTTGGTGAAACGACAGTGGTTTCTTTGTCAATATCCCAGTTGAGAGAATATTAGGACATCAAGATTATGAATGACCAGACTCCAATGAGGATACACGATGGCTCTGCAGGACAAGACTGGCTTCTGATTCCAGTGACAACAGATCGTTCCCTAGCACTGACAGAATTGAAAAAAGAGATCCAATGTCCCGTGCCAATTCCTTTGGTTGCACAATCATATGTTTGGTGGGGAAAGAATTCATGTACACCAAATTAAAAAAAAAACAAAACAAATCTTATAGAGCATGACAGTTTTCTGACAAATACCACTGCGACCAAACATTTACTCAGATATTCCATGAGATGTGGGGAAGTTCATGCACAAATACCTGAATGAGAATCCTACAGAGACACTGTCTGGGAAGGGAAGTTAAAAAAGGAAAGTCCATAGAGTGAATGGGAAAAGCAAAAGTGATAGTATTAGGTTCCTAGTGCTGCTATAACAAAGTAGACAAATGGAGTGACTTAAAACAACCGAAGTTTGTTATGTTGCAGTTCCAGAGGATAGAGGTCTGAAATGTTGATGTCAGCAGGGCGGCGTTCTCTCTAGATGATGTAGGGGAGGACACTGTAGGTGGTTGCGGGCAATCCTAGATATTTTTTGCCTGCAGACATGTCACTTCAATCTCTGCCTCAGTTGTCACGTGGTCCTGTGTGTGTGCACAAGTGCATCAATTCTCTTAGAAGTGCCCTGGTCATCTTGGGTTAGGGTCCCCCAAATCCAGTATGATTATATCTACAAAAACCCTATTTCCAGATAGGGTCATGTTCACAAGTACTGGGGGTTAGGGACTCAATCTATCTTTTTAGTGGACACAGCTCAACCCACAACAATCAGTCTCTGAAGTCTTCTGTGATGGTGTCATGAGGTTGGCAGAACAGCCCATAGGAGGGAGGAGCTGCCCGGTACCACGGCACAACATGCAAACAAGGGCAAAGCTGGATCATCAGTAGAAATGATAATGTCAATAACAATGAACTTACCAAATACTTAGAGGGTGTCAGTTTTTCTAAGAACTTCACAAGTGTTATCTTACTTAATTCTCAGGCTGATCCTATGATGTAGGTACTTTAGCCCCATTTTACAGATAAGGAAGTTGAGGTGATGCAGGATTCTTCTTGACCTCTTTGCGGGACTCACAGCAGGGGTGCCCCCTCTTCTTGCCCACTGTGCTCAACCCTTTGTGGGAGGGAGCAGAAGAATGAGCGGCTGTGGGATCCAGCCAGTTACCCCAGGGGTAGACAAAGAAACAAGCTCCATGCAGGGCCCCCTGCCAGACCAGGAATGTCACCTTCAGGGCAATGGGCAGCACCCATTGAGGGTGCCTGCGACCCCAAAGCCCCAGAGGCGGTGTTACAGTGCTCCTTTAGTTTCACTGTCCACGGACAGTGGTGTGTTAGCCGTTCAGGTGGCCCCTTGCCTTGTCACGTAGGGTGGCTGCCCTCCACTGGCAAGGGCAAAGATGTGACAGCTTTTCTTATTACCTGCACTCAGTGGGTCTCAAGCTCTTGTCCACTTTCCTTGAAGAATGAGGTCACGTGGAGGGTTGAAGGGTGGTGAAGGCGGAGAATTTTATTGAATGATGAAAATGGTTCTCAGTGGAGAGGGCAGCTGGAGAGGGAACTGCAAGGGCAGGCCGTTTTCTCCAAAGTGACGTCATCTCTCCTTTACAACGGAGTCTGGGGTCTTTATAGGTACAGGATAGGGAGTGCCTGCTGATTGGTTTCTGAGGATGCAAAAAAGGTTAAAGTAAAAACACCACTCAAAGCTGGGCACAACAGTGTAGAAAACCAATTAGGAAAGGGTAGGTTTATGTAAAATAGGTGGAGGGTGGGGATCACCCACACCCAGAGGAAAGTGTGCCAAACAGAAGGACAGGTTCTCAATCCAGTCTGAGGATTTAACTTGTAGCTTGGCTTTCAGGCTTTAAACTCTCTTCACCTTGGAGGTAGGGTTTCACTGGGACCGACCCTATCTGCCTGGGCATTTGGCTGCCTCCAGTGGCTGTCAGAGGCATAGAGGGCCAAAGGCGGAATTGAGAAAAAGCCCACAAAAATTCCAGGAAGCGGAGCTTAGGCATGGTGGGAGATGTGAGGTGAAGCCTGAGCAGATCCAGCTGCTCACCGAGAGCAGCTTGGGGTACTAGGAAGACTGCCTTGATGGAAGCTTTCTTCCCTTTTGGAATCACCTACATACTTGAGACTGTCTGAAGTTCACAACAGAAATGTATTCCTTGAGACAAAGACTTACATCCAAGCCGCTTTGAAAGGGATATTGAACGTTCATACATAAACTGTTTGAATCTGTGCTTGGGAGTACGTGAAGGGTTTGCATATATTGAGCAGAACCTAGGGGATAACATTGTATTTATTTAGTGTTACCACCCACTGAAATTGTCTTTAATGAGGGATTTCTTGGATAGTTATAGGTAAAAATATGTTTAAATATAAATGTAAATATTGTGTAATTGTAAATCCAGAGACAGTAGATTGTTCTGACTAAGATTGCAGATCTGGAGCCAGGCTGCTCGTGTTTAACTTCTAGCTCTGCCCTCAGCCTGTGACCTGGGATGGGTTACTAAATCTTCTTCGCGCCCTGGTTTCCTCATCTGTATTAGGGATGATAATAACAGAACCTACCTTGTAGAGTTGTTGTGAGGATAGATGTGTTAATTCAGGCTTTAAAACGGGGTCTGGAACATAATAAGTGAGAATGAACACTAGACAGGGAAGTTGAGGGGTCATTATTTTGCCATTTAAAAAAAATTTTAATTTTTGAGGCAGAGTCTTACTCTGTCACCTACGCTGGAGTGCAGTAGCACAATCTCGGCTCACTGCAACCTCTGCCTCCCAGATTCAAGCAATTCTTGTTCTTCAGTCCCCCAAGTAGCTGGGGCTATAGGCATGTGTCACCACGCCCGGCTAATGTTTTTGTATTTTTAAGAGACGGACTTTCACCATGTTGCCCAGGCTGATCTCAAACTTTTGAGATCCGCCCGCTTCAGCCTCCCAAAGTGCTAGGATTATAGGTGTGAGCCACCACGCCTGGCCAGGGTAGATAGATTTTTAATGAAAAGTACCTTTTAACTTTTTATTCTTTTACCTATCAGGTAGATATCAGGTAGATAGGTAGAATACCTCTGTCTCCCAGATTTGAGTGATTCTCGTGCCTCAGCCTCTCAAGTAGCTGGGATTACAGATATGTGCCACCATGCCCGGCTAATTTTTTTTGTATTTTTAGTACAGATGGGATTTCCTCATGTTGGTCAGGTTGGTCTTGAACACTCCTTGCCTCAAGTGATCTGGCTGCCTTGGCCTCCCAAAGTGCTGGGATTACAGGCGTGAGCCATTGTGCCCAGCCTGTCACCATTTTGTATATAGGTTCTGCTGTTAGAGATGCCTTCAGTTCATCTGAAACTTGGTGTCAGCGTGGTGCCCAAAGATACCTGCCAGCCCCTTAAAAGGACCCTGATTCACTTCTTTTCATCTTTGATCAATATATCATTGAATTAAAAATATTTTTAATTGTGGTAAAATACACACAATATAAAATTTACCATGTTAACTATTAAGTGTGAAGTTTAGTAATGTAAAGTACATTCAGATTTTTCTGCCACCAATCTTGAGAACTTTCCTCATCTTGTAAAACTGAAACTTTATAACCACTAAACAACTTCCCATTCTCCCTTCACCCTAAATCCTGGCAATCCCATTTTACCTTCTGTTTCTATGAATTTGCCTGCTCCAGCTACCTCATATAAGTGAAATCATACAGCATATGTCTTTTTGTTACTGGATTATTTCTCTTAGCATAATGTCCTCTAGGTTCATATATATTGCTGCAAATGGCAGGATTTTCTTTCTTCTTTTTTTAAGGCTGAGTAATATTTCATTGTATGTAAATGACAGGTTTTGTTTATGCATTCATCCTTTGATGAACACTTGTGTTTGTGTTCACCTTTTGGCTGTTGTGAACAGTGCTTTCATGAACGTGAGTGTGCAAACATCTCTTTGAGATCCTGCTTTCAATTTTTTTGGATAACACATCACAGAATTTTATGCTGAGTAAGAAACAGAGTTCAAAGTGTTTTTCTGCTCTATGCCACCAGGCTACCAGGCTGTCTTCAGGGTTTTCCTTCCATGGCACAGATGAGTAGGATATGTATGAGTGCCCCTAATGTAGGCTCCATTTCTTCTGGTTGTTTGGTTGATGATGGGCTTTGTGAGGGTGTGAACCACTGATAAAAAAAAATTTAGCTCTGTTTCTCCCAGACAAGTCAGCATTTCAAGACTGATTAGTTGTGCATGCAACAGGTATGGCGGGGAAAGCCTGATATGTTGGTGGGAACAAATGTATCCTCCTCACTGCTTTTCCACCCTGTAGTGGAGAGCCTGCCATTGCTGCCATGTTGAATAATAAGTTGCAGAGCGAGAGCCCCAGCTGCTAAGCGAAATTGGTGCCGCTGTGATGAGTTGGGATACAAGTAAAGAATGTATGGGAGGATTTCCATTTCTTTCGCAAACCCACCCTCCCCTCCCAGAGATGTCTTCCAATAAGCAAAACAATCTCATATCCCAGGTTGATTCCAGTCACCCATTCACTCTGGTGATGGTCTCGTCTGTTCCATTGCTGGTGGCTCCACAGCTCTGGGATGTGCTTCAGGTGTGGGAATGGGCTGCTCCTGTTCCATGCTGCCATCGCCACCAGGACCCAACATCTCTTCCTAAAGTCTGCTATGCAGGATTTTCACTCCACCCCTTTTGAACACTCCCACGCCAAATGCCCTCCTGCAGCCACCGTCTTAGGGCTTCCCCCCAGGGGCAGTGCATGCCTGCTGCCATGGTACCTCCTGCTGGGGAGAATTGCAAACTTCACCAAAATACGTCTCTTCTCTCTCCACCTTCTTTAAGGAAAGGGGTAAGGTGAGAGAACTCACTTTAGCGTTTAAGGCTCTAAATTATCAGTTGTTTCTCAAAGTACTCCTTAATTGAGAAGGAGGAAGAGAGCCTCAAGTTGAAAGTATATTTCCATTGGAAGAGTTTTAATTCTCATCTCTCCTGAGGTGGCTGGGAAGTAAAGATGATCACAGTTTTCCATGCAGAAGCCAAGGATAAAGAATCTAGCTTTTTGCTTTACTGTGCACGTGTGTGTGCATATGGGGCTAGGAAGAGGGAGGGAGCATTCAGTGAATCCCATTTGTCTTTGATGTCACAGAACCCACTGACTCCCCAACTCCCCTGGTTTGTTTTTCTTTAATCTTTTAATTTTGACTTGCAGAAAAGTAGTAACAATAGTAGAAGAAATTCCCATGTCATTTTAAATATAGATTTATCAATTATTTGTATATTTCTCCATTTGCTTTATATTGTCCCTCCTCTCTCTCTCGCTCTCTATATGAAAATGAAATTTCTAAACTATTGAGAGTAAGTTACAGTCACCATGTCCCTTTACCCCAGAATACTTGAGATGGGCATTGGCTTACTTAGGCACAAAACAATGATCAAAGTGAAGAAATTGAACATTGATACAGTGTTATTGTTGAATTCACTATTTGTATTCAAATTTCATCTGTTGTTCCAGTCAGTAAGGTATCTCAAAATTATAGCTATGTTTTTTTTTGGCCTAAGATCTAATACAGCATCACATGCTACGTATAATTATTTTGTTTCTTAGGTTGTCTTTATTCAGGAAAAATTCCCTATCCTTTCTTTGTCTTCTCTGCGTTGATATTTTTGAAGGTGACAGGCCAGCTAGTTTGTAGAATATTCTTCCGTATGAACATTTTGTCTGATTATATCCAAGTCGTGCGTTTTTGGCAGAAGAACCAGAGAAGTAATATGCTTCTCTATGCATCGTATCAGGCTATTTCCAGTAATGAGCCCGATAGTTTGGTAGAGGATGTCTCATTAGTAGTGATGACTTTGATAACTTGGATAAGGTTTTCCCACTCTAAACCTATGGTTTTTCCCGTTATTCATATTATAAATTATTATTTTTTCTTTATAGGGTTGGGGTCTTGCTTGTCTCTTGCCCAGGCTGGAATGCAGTGGCATGATTATAACTCACTATAGCCTTGAACTTCTGAACTCAAGTGATCCTCCCACCTTGGCCTCCCAAGTAGCTGGAATTGCAGGTGAGAGCCACAGCACCCAACTCTTCCCTTTATAATTAATTAGACATTTGTTGGTAGACATCTTGAGATCTTATAAATGTGCTATTTTTCTTCAAACTATGACCACTATTTTTTTTTTGCATCATTGATGCTTTTATAACTCCATCATTCCTTCTGTATTTATTAGTTGGCCTTCTATTATTTAAAAGAAGGGCCTTTTCTCTCTCATCAGTATATTTTTAGAGTTTTATTTTATTTAAAGAGTTTTCATCCATTATTATCATTATTTATTTTGATGCTCAAATTGTCCCAGATTTGGCCGGGGGAGTCCCTTCAAATTGGTCTCTGTGTTCTTTTGGCATGTCCTCATCATTGAGAGCCTCCTTATTTTCTGGCACAAGAAAATATTCCAGGCACATCTTTTACTTTCTCTGCCTAAGTCCTGGAATCAGATTTTCTTCAAGGAGCCTTAGTTCCTTTTAGTGGAGAATGCTGTTCAGAATCAATATCTGGGCTCCAAACTTGTTTGAGTTTAGCCATGAAATCAGTCTACTTCTATTCAATGTGAATGCTTGAATTCTTTCTCTTCTTAAAGAAGTCCAACCATCATCCTGGTTTTTTAGGAGTTATACATAAATCTTCTGGAAGCCTGTTGGTGCTTTCTCTGACCTCCTGCTTCTCCCAGTTCATTCCCTCTTCTCTAGGAAAGACAGCCATCCTGGAGCATCAGCACAAAGTCTGTAAAGTCCCCAAGGCTTCCTGCTGGTGTGGGCTTCAAAGGCTGCAGGATATCCCAGCAGCAGAGTAAAGGAGGAATTAATGTAAACCAAACCTCAAGCCATAGGACAGCATCTCAAACTGCGGGGCAAAAACACAGGCAGAGACGCTGCTGGAGAAGGTGTATTAGGATAGTTTCTCTCCCTGTTTTGAAGTCACAGTCTTAAATTGAAAAGCAGATTCTCTTGTGCAAAATACCTGATATTTCTTCAGGATTGACTGTGTCCCAGACTGTGAGCTGTGCATGTGACACAAAGGATCTCATTTAATCCATGCAGCGACATTCCATGGGGGACCTCCTGCCTCCCCAGGGAGGCCCAGAGAGATGAAGTCGAAAATGATGGAATTGGGATATGTATCCCAGCAGATTGACTCCTGAAACTGTTACACTGCTGGACTTGCAGTCCCATGCAGAGGGCATGATGAGGAAAAGGTGGGTACCAATCTTTCCAGCACTCAGAGTGAGATGAAATGAAATCACTTCTGGTAGAGTCTTATTAGAAGACAGAAAACCACTGTGTGTGCAATGTATGATGAAGCCCTACAGAGATGTTTCTCTGAGTCAATCATTAGTAGATAAGGGATCCAGGGTTTGTGAGCAAGAGCATCCAGATTTTAATTGTTATTAAACATTTGATATTATAGTAAAAACACACCCACATCTTGGGAAAACTGAAAACTATGAAAAAGTACAGAGGAAAAGAGATGCCCTGGAATCCCACTGCACTGAGATAATTATTAACATTTTAACATGCTTTCTATGTGCTTTTTGTGTACTTGAGATCATAGCATATAAAATTATCTGCCTTGATTTTTTTAAACTAAATTTTATCACATAACCACATCCCCAGGTTGTTAAAAGCTCTTCATAAACATAGTTTTTTGGGTTTTTTTTTTGAGACAGCGTCTCGCTCTGCTGCCAGGCTGGAGTGCGGTGGCACGGTCTCGGCTCACTGCCACCTCCGCCTCCCGGGTTCAAGCAGTTCTCCTGCCTCAGGCTCCCGAGTAGCTGGGACTACAGGCATCCGCCAACACACCTGGCTAATTTTTGTATTTTTAGTAGAGATGGATTTCACCATGTTGGCCAGGATGGTCTCGATCTCTTGACCTCGTGATCTGCCCGCCTTGGCCTCCCAAAGTGCTGAGATTACAGGTGTGAGCCACTGTGCCCAACCCATAAACATAGTTTTTGATAGCTGCATAGTATTTCATTTCATGCATGTAATATTATTTCTTTAACTATTCCTTTAATATTGGGGATTTATGTTGTTGCCACTTCCTCATTATTAAAACAAAAACAACTAAAACTATCATGGTGAATACAAAACAAAAACAACTAAAAACCATTGTGGTGAATATATATGGACTTTCTGTATTTTGGTTTATTTTCTTAAAATTGAGTCTTAGAAACAATCTTCCTGCATTGAAGTATGGATATTCTATTTTTATTATTTAAAAATAATTTAGTAATTTGAATAATTCTAATTCCTATTATTTTTATGGGAGAAGTTTTAAATGTTTAGTGAGAAAGACTTAGAGCAATGCATTAGTTACATATGGATAAGAAGACATGGCAGGCTCCCCAGAGCTTTTCCTGGCGTGTATGGTGGGGAGCTTTGAAAAGATAGTCCTCATAAACCCCACTAAATAGAAGCTGCTGCTAAATATTTCTAAACAGGAGCCCAGAATAGATAAACAATCCCCATCTGTAGTGGGACTGCTTCTTCAGATCAGATCAGATCAGATCAGATCAATGGTGTTCAGAGACATCGCTTCTATCTGAGTGGAATAGTACTATTCAATGTCTCTCAGGATGCGGATGTTGGTCATTCTTTACGAAGCTAATGGCCCTACCCTTCCGGCCATATTTACCTCATCTCCCAATTCTGTGTGAGAGTACAATTCTGGTTTTGGGCAGGTCATAGTAAAAGATGAGAGACACCTGAGGGACATCAGACCCCTGGGCCACCATGTAGGCAACCAACTCCAGGCCATGAACTTGCCCTGACTTGGGGACAGCCTTATTCCCAAATGTCTCTCTCCTTTTGACTGGAGCATCTTCTGCACAACCTTGGGAGCCCATCCAAGGGTTGGTGAGGACTGGCCTCCCAGGGGGCGGGGTCTGGGGGGGTGCCCTCCGGGGTTATAGATTCCCCCACTGCCCCAGCTCTGACTGGACCCCAAGTGGCTGCTATGTAAATTTAATCTCTTCCTGCAAAAAAAAAAAAATGGGCACCCTCCCCGGCCCAGACATCTGTAGAAATGAGCACTGTGCTGGCACCGTGTGGGAACTCCTGCACAATGGACTGTGGCTCTTTCTGAGGTGTCTCTGTACATCGAGGATGGGGCGAGAGTGGTGTCTCTCATTTTCTCCATCAGCCAGTCAACTTTCCTTTTGGTGTTACGGAAGATGACCACCTGAGTGATGGTTAGCATTTTGTAGAGATCACACAGAATGTCGAATTTCCACTCTTCTCTTTCTACTGCCATAAAAAACTGTTTGATGCCTTTCAGAGTCAATTCACCAAGACGTGGGCTGGGTCCATCATGTGCTTGGTAGTCACCCCAGGATTTCTCGAGGCAGTGTGGCACTGATGAGGACTACTTGCGTGGCTGGAGGCAAGTACTTGAACATGTCGTAAATCTGATCTTTGAAACCTAAGTTTATCTGTTTATTATAAAGGATATTGCAAAGGATACAGATGAAGAGATGCATAGGGGAAGGTGGGGGGAAGGTGCTGGGAACTTCCAAGCCCTCCTGAGTGGGCCGCTCTCTAGGAACCTCCATGTGTTACGCTATCAGGAAGCTCCCTAATTCTTTTCAATAAGTAATACAAACATGCATAAAATGCAAATTCAAAAGATTCGTAAGGTTATACAGTGAAACCAAGTGAAACCCACTCTACCTTCCAGCCACCAAGAATCCAGCTTCAGTTTCTTGCTTTTCCTTTCAGGGAAATCCTTTGCATTATGAGCACATGTATCTGGCAGTTCATTCTGTGTCAGTACATAAAGACATGCTTTATTTTTTTTAATGTCACTGAGGCTGGATGGAGTGCAGTAACTATTCAAAGACGTGGTCATAGCACACCACAGCCCCCAGCTCCTGGGTGCAAGTGATCCTCCTGCCTCAGCCTCCTGAGTAGCTGGGACTAGCATTTTTCTTTTTAATGGCTGTGTACTGTTTGAGTGTATATCTCCTATGGGTGGACACTTAGTTGTTCTTGACTTTTTCCTGTAACTAACAACGTTGTATTGAATCATGCTATGTGAATCTCACTTCCACAGGATAAGATCTTAGGAATGGAATTAATGAGTTAAAAGATATGAATGTCTAACATTTTTATATATATTACAAAATTTATCTTCATAGAGATATCAGTTTATATTTCTATCAGTAATATGAGATGAGAGAGCCTGTTTTCTTATACTCCCATCTACAAAATGTATTACCAAATGTATTGAAGTTTGCCAGTTTAGTTTAAAGTGTTATTTCATTATAATTTTAATTTCTTTTATTTTGATTGAAGTCAAGCATTTTTAGTAGTCACTATTTCTTAAGTAGGCTGTCTTCTTTTGGGTTGTTTTTTTCTTTATTAATTTGTAGGGCATTCTTTACACAGTGAGGAAATTTTAGCACTTTGGTTGTGATATCATCTGGAATTTTTTTTTTTTTGCCTGGATTATCTTTTCAATTGTTTATGTTATTTATTTGTGTGTTTTTGCCATTCAGAAATATTTTATATGTATGGTTCCATCTTTCAAAAGTTTTATTTTTAGGGTTCTGAGTTTTGTCACATACACAGAGAGTCTTTTCCCACTTGGAGACTTTAAATATATTTTTCTATTTTCCTTTGGTACTTTCACTGGTTATATTTTACACTTAAATTTTTGCTCAATCTAAAATTTGTTTTTGTGTAAAACGTGAAATAGGGATACAGATAATTTTTTTTTCACATAGCTAACCAGTATCATTTGTTGTATAAACTACCTTTCTCTGTTATTTTAAAATGCCAGCATTAACATATAGTAAATGAGGCTGGGCACGGTGGATGCCTGTAATCCTGAAACTTTGGGAGGCCCAGGCAGGCAGATCACTTGAAGTCAGGAATTCAAGACCAGCCTGACAAATGTGGTGAAACCCCATCTCTACTAAAAACACAAAAATTAGCTGGACGTGGTGGCACGTGACTGTAATCCCAGCTACTCGAGAGGCTGAGGCACGAGAATCATTTGCATCTGGGAGGCAGAGGTTTCAGTGAGCCAAGATTGTGCCACTGCATTCTAGCCTGGGTGACAGAGTGAAACTCCATCTCGAAAAAACAAAACAAACCCCCAAAACCCCATGTATTAAATTCCATGTGTATTTGGGTCTATTTCTCAATTTTTCTGTTATAGTTTTTTGGTCTTTTTTTTCATGAACGGTGGTGAACTTTAAAATTATTCTAGCTTTAGAATGGATGTCAGTACCCAGCATTGCTCTTTTTCATTATTACTCTTTTTCTTTCAGAGAAATTCTTCACATTTTTTTGGATGGCCTTGACCACTTATTTTTTGCATAGGAACATTAGAATGGCTTTGGCTGTGTTTCTTTCTTGATTATATGTGTTTTCTCTAGAGGCTTTTTTTTTTTTTTTGAGTCATAGTTTCATTCTGTCACCCAGGCTGTAGAACAGTGGTACGATCTCAGCACGCTGCAGCCTCTGCCTCTCAGGCTCAAATGATTCTCCTGCCTCAGCTTCCAAGTAGCTGAGACTACAGGTGCCGGCCACCATGCCCTGCAATTTTTTTTTTTTGCATTTTTAGTAGAGATGGGGTTTCACCATGTTGGCCGGGCTGGTCTCGAACTCCTGACCTCAAGTGATTCGCCTGCCTCAGCCTCACAAAGTGCTGGGATTACAGGTGTGAGTCACCATGTCTGGCTCACTAGAGTTGTGTTAAATTCTCTGACTAATCTGGGGAGAGATGACATCTTTGTAATTTGGTTTTCCTTGTTTCAGAAGATGGTTGTCTTTCCACTAATTTATTGTCTATTTGCCCCTTAGTAGCATTTAAAAATGTACTTCATGTAGATTTTTCATACTTCTGGCTAAGTTCACTCCTAGGTATATTATCCCCCCATCTTTTTTTTTTTTTTTAATCTATTTCAAATCAAGTCTTTTCTTCCATTTTACAATATGACTGGCAGTCATCTGAACAGTGAATATATGGTGGCTACTATTAATTTTATGTAACAATTTCGTTTCTGGTCACACTATTCTTGTCCTTAGTTTCAGTAATAGCTTTGCATTATTAAAATAGTTGACTGCTGAAATTTCTTGAGAGGCTATTAAATCATTTTAATGATGCCAGTTTTAACTCTTCTCTCTCTCTCTCTCTCTCTTTTGGAGACATGGTCTCATTGTGTCACCCAGGCTGGAGTGCAGTGACATGATCTCTGCTCACTGCGGCCTCAGACTCTCAGGCTCAAGTGATCCTCTCACCTCAGTCTGTTGAGTAGCTGGAACTACAGGGGTGCACTACCTTGCTCGGCTAATTTTTTTGTATTTATTGTAGAGGTGGGGTTTTGCCATGTTGCCCATGGTGGTCTCCAACTCCTGAGCTCAAGCAATCTGCCCACCTTGGCTTCCCAAAGTGCTGGGGTTACAGGTGTGAGCCACTGTGCCCAGCCTCTTTTCTCATTTTCATGCCTCATTTCTTCTTGTTTTGTAATATTGGCTGATATCCTCATTATAGTGTTATATAAGAGTTAATAAAATGGGCATCTTTGTTTAGTTTCTCATTTTATTGAGAATATGTATAGTTTTTCTCAGCAAGCATGATGGGAGGCTGAGATAGATGTATTTTATCATGCTAAGGAAGTTTACCCATCTTTTCCTATTTGGTAAGATAAAAAAATTAAAAGTAGATATTGAAATTTTCAAATGCCTTTTCTTTTTTTCTTGAGATGGAGTCTTACTCTGTCATGCAGGATGGACTGCAGTGGTGCAATCTGGCTCACTGCAACCTCTGCCTCCTGGATTCAAGTGATTCTCCTGCTTCAACCTCCCATATAGCTGGGATTACAGGCACGTAGCACCATGCCCAGCTAATTGATTTTTAGTGGAGATGGGGTTTTACCATGTTGGCCAGTCTGGTCTCGAACTCCTAACCTCAGGTGATCCACACATCTCAGCCTCCCAAAGTGCTGGGATTACAGGTGTGAGCCACCATACCTGGCCTCAAATGCCTTTTCAACATCTGTGGAGACAACTGTATTGATTTTTACTTCTGATCCATTAATATTAATGGATTTCTTAGTATTTTTAGAATAAGCCCAATGGTATGGATATTTCAAAGACTCTGATCCCTGTTGCTACTGCCACATAGTATAGAAAGATTGTACTTGTTTGTGATCCCATCATACTTGTATCAGAACACCTAGCAAATGTAGCATGGGGAAGGCAATCAATGGTCTTCTGCAGTAAAAAGTTATTATTAAAGAGATGAGAAAATAAAAAATTAAAAAAGAAATTAAAAAAAACCAGAAAGGGCTAAGAGGTGGGCAGATCTTCAATCTCAGTCCATTTCTGTGGGAAAACCATCTGGGTAAGAGCACCTTGCATCTTTGCAGGATTCAGTTATAGCAACAGGAAAGTACAAAACCCACCCACATGAAACCACTGTGCCTTCTAGCTTACGAAACCCTCTTTCTGGGTACCTATGGGAATAATCAGGTATGCTATTCAGGAATGCTGAGAAGCAAAATCCAACTAACATGGACATAAAAGGAAATGAATTGGCTCATGTAACTTGGAAATCCAAGAGGGTGGATCTGACTTTGGGTAGAGCTGAATCTATGAGTTCAAACACTGTTATCAAGACTATTCTTTATTTTTTGGCTCTTGGACACCTTTGTTAACTTCATGGTTAGAAAGCCATTCTTCACATCCCAGCAAAATGGCCACCAGCTGTGCCAGGGTTAGGCTTACCTCATTCTTCACTCTTCTTGAACTAAGAAGAGACCTTTGGAGACAGAGTAGAGCCAGGCTGGTCTTGAACTCCTGAGCTCAAGCGATCTGCCTGGCCTCTCGAAGTGCTGGGATAACAGGCATGAGCCACTGCACCAGGTCTAAAATAATTCTTTAAAAAAAAACCCAAAAAACTATGGCTCTGCTATGCCACAGGTCCACCTGCTTTTCAATTGCTTTGCTCAGGAAATGGAGACATCCTGATGTTGATTTTTCTGCCTTGGTCATGTTTTGCCTCTGCAGTGAGAAAGCAAAGTGATAACAAGGAGTAGATGAGGTGATAGAGCCAGGAAATTCAAGGAGCTTCCTGGCATTAGATCAAACCTTCACCAGGCATCTTGATAGAAGTAAATAATTTCTCTACGAGTTATGCAAAGAGACACTATAATACTATGATACTTTTTTTTTTTTTTTT
>NW_016107327.1:7177945-7180591 GCF_001604975.1 Cebus imitator | reverse complement strand
TTTTTTGAGACAGAGTCTCTCTCTGTCACCCAGGCTGGAGTGCAGTGGCATGATCTCAGCTCACTGCAACCTTCGCCTCCTGGGTTCAAGTAATGCTCCTGCCTCAGCCTCCTGAGTAACTGGAATTACAGGCATGCTCCACCATGCCTGGCTATTTTATTTATTATTTTTTTTTAGATGGAGTTTCCCTCTTGTCTCCCGGGCTAGAGTGCAATGGTATGATCTTGGCTCACTACAACCTCCACCTCCCAGGTTCAAGCAATTCTCTCACCTCAGCCTCCTGAGTAGCTGGGATCACAGGCACCTGCCACCATGCCCAGCTACTTTTTGTATTTTTAGTAGAGATGAAGTTTCGCCATGTTGGCCAGGCTGGTCTCGGACTCCTGACCTCAGGTGATCCACTCGCCTCGGCCTCCCAAAGTGCTGGGATTACAGGTGTGAGCCACTGCATCTTGCCTAATTTTTTGTATTTTAAATAGAGACCAGGTTTCGCCTTGTTTGCCAGGCTGGTCTCAAACTCCTGACTTCAAGTAATCTACTGGCCTCAGCCTCCCAAAGTGCTGAAACTACAGGCGTGAGCCACCGCCACTGCTCCCGGCCAATGCTATGATACTTTGAATTTAGCTTAACAGACTCTGAAATTTAGATATTCTTATCTTCTCTCAGCCAAATCATGGGAGGCTAGCATACTGCCTATAGACTCTCTTGAATATTATTTGAAAACCCATTAAATTAAATACACAAACCCTTGGCAACACGGGATTGCCGTGAATTTGACTTTTATCTCTAATGTGTCAGGAAATAGTTTATGATGTTTCCTCAACAATGACAAAGAAAATAAATTGAAATTAATTCTTTTTAGTTGATTAGCTTCATGGCAATATGCATACACTTCTGAGGCGCAGGATTTAGGGAAAGTAAGCATCCGGTGAAGAAGAAATTGAATAGAAAGGCTTGGAAGAGGAGAACTCACAAATACAAGTGAGAGATGTTTTGACAGTAATGGGATATCAAGAACTGAATTGGCCCTGAAATTGTGTTCATTAAGTGTTGTGTGTTTCTTTGAGGTTTATTAAGACCCTTGAGAGGAAACAAACACATTTCAACACAGAGAAATAAAAATGCTCATTTAGGACTATAACATGTCTCCCCTGAGTTTTTTTAAATGTTATTTTTGACACACTTTTTTGGCATTTTGACACGCCGTTGTTGCAGATTCAGTCACAGCACAGTACTTCCATTAGACAAAAACAACGGCATTTGTATTTCTCTAAGCAAAAAGAGTTTGAAGTGAGACTTGAACTGACTTTCAAGAGCTCTTCAGTGCAGTGAAAGCGTTGAGAAGATTGAGATGATGTCTGTGTGAAGAGGGCTGGTAGGCCCCTAGCTCCTTCTCTAGGAACCCCATCGCTGTCCGCTGAGTTACTGTGCGGGACAAGAGCCCACTAGCTGCATAGCCTTGACCTTATTCTCAGGAGCTTTGGAAAGAAGACCTCACACAGGTCCTGTGCATGTGCCGGGAGATGGGGGGAGCTTGGCTTTTTGTCAGGCAAGAAACTTTGATTGTAGCATCTCAAGGTTGTTGTCCAGACAACTGTAATAGAAAGTCTCTGATAAGAGCCAGGAATAGGGGCGCGCACCTATAGTCCCAGCTACTCAGGAGGCTGAGGCAGGGGATCCATTGAGCCCAGGGGGTTGAGGCTGCTGTGGGCTGTGATCGTGTTGCTACGCTCCAGCCTGGGTGACAGAGCAAAACCCCAACTCAAACAAACAAACATTCCCTGATAAGACTTAGGACAGATCTTAAAGAAATTTGGAAAGCAGAGAAGCCATTTCTTCAGTGTTTCAGGAATAGCTAATCTCTGAAGCCAACTCTCATCTTGCTTCTCAATTCCTTCTTTTCTTTCTCCTTTCCCTTTAATTTCTGCTCACCTGTAATTAAAATAGAGTATGAGGCACTGAAAGTTACTAAGAGATCCACAGTCCATGTCAGTCCTGGGGAGGAATCACTGAGGCCCTTGAGCCCACTTGTACCTCTCACACAGTTATACCTGGAAAATGTTGACTTTCTTGAGCCTCCATTTCCCAATTTATAAAACGAGGATCAAGATACCTACCTGGTGGGGTTATTGTGAGGCTTTCTGCAGCTGAAACAATGTTTAGAATGAAGTAGTCGTTCAACTGATGTTAGTTCCTCCTTTCTTTTTCCTTTATTTAGGACAAATGAGACACAAGCATATGAAAAAGTAATTAGCTTTCATAGAATATTTGCATATACAACAATTTTTGATCTAGATTCTGTTTACCAAGACAAACTGTGGCTTTGGAAGAGACTAAATGAATGATTTTCTCGATCTTGATCTCCTGACCTCATGATCCACCCACCTCAGCCTCCCAAAGTTCAGGGGTTACAGGCGTGAGCCACCACGCCTGGCCGTGAATGATTTTCTATAGTGACACATACCTCAGTCTACTCACTAGTGGCAGAGCAAGTAATCCTGTAGAAATGCATGTAAGCAGGCTGGGAGCAGTGGCTTACACCTGTTATCCCAGCATTTTGGGAGGCCAAGGTGGGTGGATCATTTGAGGCCAGGAGTTGGAGACCAGCCTGGCCAACATGGTGAAACCCCATCTCTACTAAATATA
>NW_016107327.1:7132980-7176240 GCF_001604975.1 Cebus imitator | reverse complement strand
CTCAGCCCCCTGAGTAGCTGGGATTACAGGCACGCGCCACCATGCCCAGCTAATTTTTTGTATTTTTAGTAGAGACGGGGTTTCACCGTGTTGACCAGGTTGGTCTCGATCTCTTGACCTCATGATCCACCCACCTCGGCCTCCCAAAGTGCTGGGATTACAGGCGTGAGCCACCGCGCCCGGCCAGTTTCTCCTATTCTTTTACCAAGACCTCCTCACCTGACCCCTCAAGTGCCTCCCAGGTATCAATGAGTGAAACACCTCTGGAAGAGTTTTAAATATGGATTTACTCTGTGCCCCCACCCAAATCTCATCTTGAATTGTAACTCGCATGTGTCACAGGGGGGACCTGTAATCTCTACATGTCCAGGGAGGCAGGTAACTGGGTCATGGTGTTGGTTTCCCCCATGCTGTTCTCCTGATAGTGAGTGAGTTCTCAAGAGATCTGATGGTTTTATAGGTGTTTGGAAGTTCCTCCTTTGCACTTCCCTCTCCCGCTGCCTTGTGAAGAAGGTGCCTGCTGCCCCTTCCACCATGATTGTTAAGTTTCCTGAGGCTTCCCCAGCCATGCAAAACTGTAAGTCAATTAGACCTCCTTCCTTCATAAATTACCCAGTCTCAGGAAAGTTCTTTACAGCAGTGTGAAAACGGACTAATGTAATTGACTTCCAGGATTCAGTTCTTTTCCTACCCTGCTTGGCTGCCATGACCTAGGACTTTATAAACTTGCCTTTTCTGGGGGCTTAGGATCCCTACCTGTCTCTATTTAGTAGTCTGTTTTCTTGTTTCCTCATGTTAGGCAATTGGATTTTGTATAAGCTAATACATCTCTCCCCAGATTAATGCACATACAAATGAGGCACATGTGTTTGGTTCGTGATTGTTTTGAACCTTTTGGGGACACATTCATGGATCCAAGTCAAAGACCATGCCTTCTGTAATTGCCTGTTTAATCACTGGTAGCTGCCACCAAGCTCTCCTCTCCTTGAGGGCGGGGAATAGGTTTTCCTCAACTTCTATTCATTTCTCAACCTGTAACAATTAGGTTTTATCTCAAAACTACTCTTCCGAAGTGGGTAGAAGCGCTCTCCAGGCTGCTCAACTCCCCACCCACCCCCAATCCCTGTCCTTGGTCATTATTGCTCACTCTTTCCTTCCCTCTCTTTCTTGGCTCTCATAACACCATTCTGCCCTTGCTGTACTAGCTCTTGGATGCTCCGTTCTTCCTTTCTTCTTTGTCTTCTCTACCCCTGAATGCTCATCTTCCTCAGAGCTATATTCCTACTCCCCACTTCCACATATCTACATCCCCTCTCTGAGGAAGGGCATCTCAGTTCTCGGTTTCCACACTATGTGTCCACTGCCAATATCCAGGCATGTCCCAGCCCAGACCTCGCTCCCGAACACTGCCTCAGCATCCTCTATGTCCACCTGTGGCATGGCTCCACTGACTTGCCTTTGGGACCTTACACTCAGCATGTTCATTGGGAGAGGACACATGTTCTTCACTCCTGATGGGGAGTTCTTTACTTCCATGGGGAGTCATGTGCATTAGTACAACTCTTTCAGCCTCTTTGTACTCCCTCTCCACTTTGGAGAGGAGAAAACTCCCTGATTGGTGAGCTGCTCTTGGAGAGCATGTGCTCTTGGTTCCTCTTGGCCTTCAGGAGGCTTAATGGGAAAGTCCTTGCACCTACCATGGGAGGCAAAGGACACCCAATCCTCCCAGGGTAGCGGGGACCAGCAGCAGTCTAATTCGGGGGCTTAGCCTGAGCGAATCCACTGGCCTGCAGGTATACACTGGGTTCTATAATATCAACCTTATTTTAAACAATGGGGATGCTTTAATTTCATACTTGCTTTACTGTTTTATTTGCTTAGTGGTTCAGAACTCAGGGCTTAGAAAAAGCACATTACTTGGCTGGGGATGGGGTAGGAGTGGGGGTGGAGAGGACTTTCACGGGCTCATATTACCCTAAACTGAACTAATTATATACTTGTGCTTTTTCTCTGGAATTGGCCTCTCCTCTGGTTTCTCTTATCTTTCTCAATGCAAGATCTCTTTTTTCTTCCAGTGGTCTTTCTAGAACTTAGCTACTTGCCAGAAAAATTTTCTGAAAATGCCGTTAATCTGTCTCAATGGAAAAACAGGGAGATTTCACTCCCCATTATTTCTCGGGAACACAAAAGGACACACGGGTTCTGTTTAATGCTCATGGAGGGAAGAAAAGAAAGAATTCTCAGTCGTGACTGTTACCTGAAATTAGCTGAGCATAATTTCTCTAGCTACTGTGAAGCAGCCCAAAAGAAGCAGAAAATAGAGATCCTGCTCTCATGAAGTTTATCATTTAAGGAGGACTGTGTCAACAGGAACTACCTAAGATCACAAATAATGCTAAAATATTGAGATACACAGGAGAGTTATGAGAACAATTTCAAATTAAATGAGAGGCTGGGTGCACACTGACTCACGCCTGTAATCCCAGCACTTTGGGAGGCCGAGGCAGGCAGATCACCTGAGCTCAGGAGTTTGAGACCAGCCTGGCCAACATGATGAAACCCCATTTCTACTAAAAATACAAAAACTAGCCAGGCATGATGGTAGGTGCCTGTAATCCTGGCTACTAGGGAGGCTGAGGCAGGAGAATCTCTTGAACCTGGGAGACGGAGGTTGCAGTGAGCCAAGATGGTGCCATTGCACTCCAGCCTGAGTGACAGAGCTAGACTCTGTTCTGCCCCCTAAAAAATAAATAAATGAGAGTGCTGAGGGGGTTGCATGGGGTTGGCTCCTAGCACATAGAACTACTATTATTATCATTCATGGAGAAGATTAGCATATTGTTGGAATAGATTAAGAGACCTGGCTCACTTTTGCCTCTCATGTCCAAATAAATTGTTTTGTACTCCAAGACCTCTTAAACTCTGCCCTGCTTCTGTGCAGTTTTAGATGGTTGGCTTATTGTATAAATATGGACTTGGTTTCTGTTTTGTTTTATTCTTTCCCAAACTTTATATACATCTTGACATAATTCTTGCTATAAATCCACTCTGTAAGCAACAAGAAGTATCACATTTGATGCTTTCTTTAAACTAATGTGAATCTCTTGCCAAGCCCCTATCCACAGGGCTGTCTAGAAATTCAGTATTGGTCATTGCTGAGACTCTCTATGGAGTCCTACCCCTGAATGGTGCAGAGGATCTGGCCTGAGCATCAAGGGTGACCATCTGGCCATTGGCCACCAGCCTGTTCCTGTGACCACAGAAATTCTTAGTGTCCCAGCCTTCAGATCAGGAGGCTCTGCTCCTTGTGTGCTCTCGTTTTGGGGCCCAGGAATCCCGAAAGACGTGAAGGCATCATAGGTCTGTCCTTTCCAGGCGTCTCCCAGAACACCACCTTCAAGGTCTTGTCACCTCCCTAGGCACTCCCTGAAACAGATGTGAATGTGAGTTTCCCACAGGATTTATATGCCTCTCTCTTCATTCCCCAAAATATATTTCTCTGTGTTGTGGGCTGAATTTTGAGCTCCTCCAAATTCATATTTTGAAGTCCTACAGCACCTTAGAATGTGACTGTTTTTGCAGATAGAGCCTTTAAAGAGGTAATTAAGTCAACATGAGGTCATTCAGTTGGGCTCTAATCAGTAAGTTACAAAGACACCTGAATCCAATTCATTGAATTGGATTCAGGTGTCTTTGTAACAATGTTCAATTCATTAGATTCAGGTGTCTTTGTAAGAAGGCGCCATCAGAACACAGAGAGTTGAACACGGAACACACAGTGAGAATGCGGCCACCTGGCAAGCCAAGGAGAGAGCCTTCAGAAGAAACCACCCCTGTGGACACCTTGACCTCAGACTTCCAGCCTCTAAAACTGTGAGAAAGTAAATCTCTGTTGTTTAAGCCACCCGGTCTGTGGCACTTTGTTATAGCAGTCCTAGAAAATTGATATACCCTGTATTAAAAAAAAACAACAAAAAAAAAACAAAACACCTCAGACTTTTACAAAAAAGTAGCTCTAAGTAGACTTTAAGTAGCTTCTATTTTCTCAAATTTCTGCGTCAAGAACAGTAAAGACTTTGCTATTTGCAAGGGGATGGTGCAGCAGAGGAGGAGAGCAATATTCCAAGAATGCAGGCAAATTGGTATCTCGGTAAATTGTGTTTCCCTAGGCTGGTTTCTGTTTGCCCACTGCTCCTGCCTGGTTTTCTTCTGGTGATAGACTAAATCTCCTTGCCTTATCGACCTATCTACCTATTTATCTACGTCTACCCCATCCTCTTTAAGCACCTGTTTGCCGGATGCAAAATTCCAGATATGTGACTCTCCTCGAACTGATTCATATTGGAAAGATTGGAAGATTTGAGGGCAATGACACACTAGAGCCAAAAAGGACCACACTTGTGTTCCAGGAGGTGAGGGGGCTTTTAAAGGACTTGTCCTGAACATGCTTAGTCAAAGGTTGTTTCATAGAAACATCCTCAATATTTATTGAGGCTCTGGCCGATCTATGAACCAAGTGAGCCAATTGATTGTTGAGCCCAGTTTCCACATTCATATTAAAAGTCAATTGGAAAAGACAGAGTTTCCAAGCAGTTTATAACCTGCTTTATTTCCCTTCCTTTCTTCTACCCTGTGGTTTTGGTAACTTTATTACTCTGATTGGAAAAAATTATTGTCTAATGATATTAAAATGTGCAGCTACTGATAAACTGTGACCAGTTCTTGGCTTTTTGCAAGAGCTGGGAATATTAGATGTCATTAAATATTTTATCTCCCTTCTTTCATGCTATGACTTTAATGCTGTGTTCAAAGATCATTACTCAGTAATGCTGGCAAGGCTCCCCTCCTTTGAAGACATTTGTTAGAAGAGCATGTAATATTCATTATTACTCTCACTTGCCTGCTTTTTTTCATGATATGTCCCCTCCCCCCAAAAAGGGTTTCACTGAGGGCAAATTACTCTAGGTAGGTTTTACGTACTATAGGAAGCCATGAGTAAAACAGTTTAGACTTTGCACAATTTTCCATGGACATCGGCAGGGTGTATTTTAGAGCAAAATGTGTCTTTACACGGCACTACAGGTCCCGATTCATATGAAGTCTTCTTGAGTGTCAGGGCTGGTGCTCCAGGGTTATGCACAACTCTCAAAGAGTAGGCTTTTAGGGTGGCTAGACCTTTATCTATATGATGGGAGAGTTAGCAAGCATGCTACAGAAAGGGGTCCAAAAAGCCTGTAATAAAACTGTAAGACACAAGAGTGAGAAGGAAAAATGTTTGCACCTCTATGAGTCACTGGATGGCGTCTCCAAGTTTTCCTCCCTAGTGATTATTTTTAACAATGAGAACCATCTACGTCTTACTTGGGTGGGCTTAGGCGTTGCCTTCATAAAGGTTAGAAAGATGGAAAAAAACGAATTCAGATGCTGTGGAGGTCCGTCCTTAGGAGGCACCGCCAGAGAGATTACTTTCAGGTCTTGATATCCAACCAGGCTGCTCTTGAGCAGTTTGCTTTCAGTCTGAGAACGGATGGTCTTTCTGTCATCTCTTTGGCCACTAGGCAGCTTAAAGGAACACCCTGGGGTCACTTCTTGTACCTAGACGGGGCCCCATACTATGTTTGTCTGCATTCTGATTTTACCTCTGGTTTTTACTTTCTTTTCTCATTTGTCTTTGCCCTGATTCCTTCAACTATTTTATTCCTTATGATGCATACACTTTTGTAAGTTGCCTGAAATCCTTTGTGGATTGAGGTGAAGGTAAATATAGGCAAAGGAGGAAAATGAATTATGGAGTTTCCATTGCAACTGACAGTTCTGTGAAATAGGATATTGGGAGTTTGGGCACGATGAGGGACGTCTCTTTCCAAAGTATTTTGTGTTTTGTTCTTATAGGTGCTTGTAGGTATTTTTGGACCATAAAATTTGAACACAAGTTCTGAGATGGGATCTACCACAATAGCAACACAGAGTATTTGGAACAGGTCTGCTAAATAGAGGATGAATGGTCACATTAGGAATAGACTAAATAATACATAAAGAGCAAAGGAGAATGCAGGGAAGTAAGAAACAATAAAAAAGGGTTTAAGTTTTATTTTACAAGCTACAGATAAAGTAATTCCAAAATTCATACCACTAAATTGCTACCCATATATTTTTTTAACGAAGGCTGAAACATGTCTTTTGGATTGGAGGAATTTGACTATTTATTTTAAAAAACAATCATAATTTGTCCAGGTGCAGTGGCTCACGCTTATAATCCCAGCACTTTGGGAGGCTGAGGCAGGCAGATCACCTGAGGCCAGGGTTTCGAGTCCAGCCTGGCCAGCATGGCAAAACACTGTCTCAATTAAAAATACAAAAATTAGCTGGGTGTGGTAGCGCATGGCTGTAATCCCAGCTACTTGGGAGGCTGAGGAAGGGGAATTACTTGAACCTGGGATGTGGAGCCTGCAGTGAGCCAAGATCGCACCAGCCTGGGAGACAGAATGAGACTCCTTCTCAAAACAAACAAACAAAAAAACCCAAAACAATAATTTGCTACTTTTCCATGCCAATAGATAGTACATTTCGAGATGTATTCTATATCTATTCCTCAGACTATTGGATCTGAAATCTGAAATCTGAAATACTGTATGACAGTGCTTGCCCTCTTTTTAAGAATGAATTGAGGCAGGATAAATGCATTGCCTCCTGGATGCCATCAGTTGGATTTAACTCATGCCAGGACAGAGAGGCTGGTTTTGGCTTGCTGTTGGTCACTGGGCATTTCAGCTCTAATTTTGATTTTCATGAAGCCCAAGTTATTGTTTTCTTTGTTTTCGACACAAAGTAGAGATAAAGGAGTGCTTTTCACCACCTTCCCATGACACAGGAGACTCAGCGTAGTCCGATCTGCATTCCGATGCACTGTCTCAGCCTTCTCCCGAGGGTTTTGGAGTTAATGAACTAAGTCAAAACCTCTGAGCAAAATGATTTCAGTCTCTGGAGGTAGAAGTTGCCATGTGGGATGCTTCCCAGATAGGAAACAATGATCATGCATCCCAACAGCAGAAAGGTTTGCTCAGGCTCTGAGTGAGAGCATGTGTGAAAACCTTAATGCTGAAATATACAGGGCTTTGCGTGCACTCTGTTAAAATGCAGCTCTCCATCCTAAGTAACATTTTAGGCAGCATATTGGCAATACAAAACATTTGAATAAAATCACCAATGGTATTAGTCACCATCCACCCCTTTCCCTGAGTCTTTAGGGATGTTCGTGCGTGAAGTGCAAGCTAAAATAACCTTAATCTAATCACCTCTGGAAATTGAGAGGTGTGTGCTCATATAAATGTCAAGTTGGGACATAATTTAGCTGATCTCTGGGGTTTATCGCTATTGCCAGACTTCCTCTTTATTTGATCTGGTGAAGCAAATTAAATGTGTCTCTTAAGTTCTAAACCAGGTAAGGAAAGGAGACTAGAATTTGTGAGTTTCTCATTTGGATACAATAATCATGCAGCCAGTCCTGATTTATGAAGGCGGCAAGGTCCACTGTGTGTGTGTGTGTGTGTGTGTGTGTGTGTGTGTGTGTGTGTGTGCGCACCCGCGCGCAAGTGCGCACCCGCCAGTAGAAGCTGCAGAAAGGAACCAAGGGCCAATTATCTCGGCCTACCTGTTATCTACTAGTTGGAGGTTGTCTCCTTGACAACACTACTAGATGTACTAAAGGCGGTGGAGCAGAGGTTAATTGCAAAACAAAAATAAAGCTGTACTTAAATGTTAGAGGAGAAAATTCTCTTTGTGCACACCTGGCCCTGGTCATCATTCTTAGCCCTATGAGAGTCAAACCTCCAGGTTAGCGCATTTGAGGTGCTTAGATAAGGAGAGCTCATCCAGAAACACCCTGACCTCTGGTAAAGAAAATAGCTCTTTGCCACAATTTAAGACTATCAGGGCTCAATCTTGATAGAATAGTGTAGGGCATCATTTTCAGCTGGGGTGACTTTGCTCCCAGAGGACATTTGGCCATGTCTGCAGATATTTTTGGTCATTACATTGGGGGATGGTATTACTGGCATCTAGTGAGTAGAGGCCAGGGATGATGCTAAAAATCCTGCAACACACAGGACAGTTGCCTCACGGCAAAGATTTATTTAGCCTAATATATCAATAGGGCGGAGGCTGAGAAACTTAGGTCTGGTGAAACATATATATATATATATATATGTATATATATACATATAGCATTTATTGACCTAAATGGATAAAAAGAGACTTGTCTCGTTTTTCTAAATAAATGCAAGTTATATGATAACTGGGATATTAACCTTCTAGATGCACCCCAGAGACAGATTTTCAGCTGTGCAGCCTTTTCACTGTATCACTAAACAGCAAAGCAAAAAGGTTATTCTAAAATTGCAGAACATCATACACATCTTTCTAATGGCATGAAAGATATTTTTAAAAAGCATACAGAGGTCCTTTTCACAATATGAAATAGACATATCCAAAGTTTCAACTTGCAGCACTCTTAATCCTATGCCCCTTAAACTACATTTTAGGTCTAGTTACAAATATCTGTTCCAATCATGTCAATATCCATAAGAACATATTTCACCTTCCTCTATATGTTGACCCAGAAGGGAATATTGTCAGTGTAATGGGATATTGCATAAAGCAGTTGATGCCTTGGAAATGGATCATTTCATAAAGGAGTGGCGTAAATATTTTTATTCAGTACACCAAGTTTCAGTTGACAGGTGCCTACACTCCTTTGCCTCTGCTGAGGCATGCACATTTCTTATCCAGTCCCTGCCTTGGCAGCAACTGCTTCCTGCATAAACAATCTCTGTGTAGCATGGCAAAGACTTAAAATAACCACCAATGCCTTCTAGTCATACTTATAGAGAAATGAGTCCCCTTCATATGTAACCAACTTGTATAACTGACTTCCAAAATAGAATAGCTGTTTTGTTTTTCATTTATTTTGATCCTGCATTTTGGTTTTAAGAGGAGTTATTTCTATTTAGCAATGACTACTCTGTGGTATAAACTAGATATGCATGGGTGTGATAGTTGACTTTGCTCTTTGATCGGTGTTGATGTTTTAGCTATTTTATTTTTTGTTCCTAGCACTTGCTAGCTTATTTTAGTTTTAAAGGCTAAGCTGGTGTGAAGTCAACCTGGAAATCTCTGGGATGACCAGTATTCCTTGGCCTCTTACATGGAGAACAGCTTAACTGCATTTGTCTTTGTCCTAGTGATGTGTGGTAGAGCTCCCATTCCCATTCCCATGAGACTTGGGGCCAACTAAGCAACTCCAACAGGGAGGCAGCACAGCATAGTGATTAGATGTACTGCTTTTAGAATCGTGGTTCCAACACGTGGTTAATTGTGTGGATATTGAGCAAGTTACTTTGTCTATCTGAGGCTGAGTCTTTTCATAATAGAATGAGAGATCATAAAACTGCATGGGTGGTCATGGGGATTAGTAAGGACTCAATAAATCGTAGCTTTGAGACAATGAGATATGCTGTGTCATTCACTGGGGAACTCTCTTCCCCACCTTCTTTCTTTACATTGATAAGAAATCTTGGTCAGGAGTGAGAGCTAGGTTCCATGTCTTTTAAAGCCTAGTCATCCCTTCCCTACATTCATTGAAGAAGTGGTCAACTTAGCCTTGTTCCACTAATCTGTGTGATCTGCAAATTCTCATGGCTACTTTTTGCCAAAGGGCAGAAATTCCAGGCCCTTCTTGCTACCAAAGTGCTGGTCTTTCTTCATACCCCAGTTACCGCAGGACCTGAATGCTCTCTTGGTGAGCTTAAATCATCACTTTCTTCTGCCAGTCTTTTTGTTCCAAGGTTTCACCTCAGCTTAATCTGCTCACACCAGGACACTCCCAGGGCCTGGTCATCTTTCTCATTATGGTCAGGTGATAAGCTTTGTTTCTGGTGTTATCAATTATCTGGTGATCTTGAAAGATCTACCTGACCCCCAGTTCTCCCTTGCATTTCCCTCTGCCCTTCTAAGGCCATTTCTCTCTCCAATCCTTCATTATTTTGTGGGTAAAAGGTGTGGATTGGCCCAAGTTTGGATGTGATTGATAATCGGAAGCAGCTTCTCTTCCCCACCCCCCTTCTTTTTTCTCTTTAGAGACAGGGTTTCAGTCAAGTAATCCTCCTGCCTCAGCCTCCCAAGTAGCTGGTATGTGCTGCTGTGTGTACACAGGTGTGTGCCACTGTGTCTGGCTAATTTTTAAATTCTTTTCATGGTGACAGGGTCTCACTATGTTGCCCAGGCTGATCTTGAACTCCTGGGCTCAAGTGGTTCTTCTGCCTTGGTCTCATGGAACTGTGGGATTACAAGCATGAGCCATCGTGCCCAGAGAAGGAAGCTGCTTCTCCAGTAGAAAGCTTTGGCTACCATATTTCCTGTGCTGTTCTGTTGTGCCTCAGCCTCATTCTCCTTGGGATTGGAAAGACAGTGTGTATCCTATTTCCTTCATAAGAAGAAGACACAGCCCTGTGACATCTGATGGAAGTTTATCATATTCTGCACTTTTTGGATAGGAACAATGTTTTCTTCATTGTTTTATCCTCACAGTCAACCACATAGAAGGTGTTAAATAGATGTTTGCTAAATGAATGATGATGATATCTGGGAAATGTAGATGAATGAGTCCCTTATATTTTACTTTTTTAGGATGTTGAGTGTTCTTTGGTAGAGGTGTGGGGTAGATAGAGTGTATGAGGGAATGGCCAGAGAGAAGTATATTGTGGTGAGAGCACCGTGGCCTGTGCCATATAAGGCAAATAGAATCCATATGACATATATATGACATATAAGGCAAATAGAATCCATATGACATATATATATATGACATATAAGGCAAATAGAATCTATATGACAATGAGAACACAATGCAGAGATTTTAGCTGCAAAAAGGTATCACATCATATGTCTAATTATTGTAAACGTTGTCTTGAAATCCTCAAAAAACCTCAGAGAAAATTTAGTGGACTTCCATTCAAATCAGTTATACACTGCAGAGTACATTTTCTGTGTTATATAAGGAATGAAATGAAATCAAATAACAGGATGCGGCTGGCATCTATAACTAAGCATGCAGACAGCCCCTTTCTTTTGTCTCAGATTACACATTTCTCTTTTCTCTGATAATGTGTGCTTTTGGGCCTTGAAAGGGATGACTTGTGAGAACCGAGGACTGACTTGGTTCAAGGATGCTGAGCTTGGGAAGTTGTGGGGATTAGGTAACACATCAGAGGGCAAATGACACTTTGCTAATAGGAGAACCCATAGAGCAGGAAGATTATATTGTACTCCTAATCAATCATTTCAGCAATTCTCGACTCTTACAAATCCTTATTCTAATCTAGGCTGCAGCCCATCTGCACAGAAGCAGCAGCAAAACCATTAAATACATTCACACTCACGCTCTTTCATTTATTATTGGCTGTAACATTGACATTATCATATTGCACGTAGGGAGAAAAGTATAATAATTTTACTAACTATTTATATACATGTGCTCTTTTATGAATTAACAATTTTCTGGTAATGGCCAAGAATTATCTTCTTAATACAAATCTATTTCTGTTGTTACAAGACTTTCTGCTCTTTCATATTAATTATAGCTTTAAGAGAAAATTGATTTAGATTTCTCTGTGTTTTTGTATAATTGGAATTCAGACATATTGCTTTTGCCAAGAATATCATGTTTTACTGCGTTTTTTTGCAAGGTTATAGGATGATGAATTGGAAATGATCGTTTTGTCCATTTTTTACAGGTTATGCAAAAATATCTCTTGATGTGGTTTAAAGACTCTTTTAACCTATTCCCCCCAGGTGGATCTAGAGGACAGTGGTATAAGATTATTTAGATAATACCTTTAAGTATTTTGCTTTGTCTGCTAGCATTGTATCAGTATAATCAAGATACTTAGTAGCAAGAACCTCTAAACAATATTTTATTGTTATTTGATATTTTTCTATGTGACTGACCCCTAAAATGATATTAAAGAAAAATATTATTCATAAATATTTTTCTTTAATATCATTTTAGGGGTCAGTTATGAATATTTTATTTAAAATGAGATAAGCTATCTAAATTATAGCTTATGCAAAACCATCTAAAGCACTGGGTAAAAGGCTCTTTAGATCAGCCTCAGATAAGTCTGGCTGTCAAACCACGAGTTTACGGACTGTGGCTTGTCATAGGCTCCTGTTCCATTCTCCCAGGCCACTGCTTAGTGGGTCAGCTACGAACACCACAAACTCAGTTGACAAATTAGATAACTCAGCATGTAGATTTTCAGTGTATAAACTACACGGAGATGGGATTTATACCAATTTAGCTCCTAATACTGCTTAACCTAACAATGACCTTGTGTTGTTCCAGCCTGCTTTATTCTGAGACATTTAAATCATTTGGAGACTTTATCCTTCCTTCTGGTCTCTAGATACGATCTCAAAGTGCAATCTCCACATCAAAACTAGGCTGGACAGACCCACCAAATCCGTAACTGGCAGATCTTTTGGGGTATAATGCCTAGAAAGTCTTCAATGCATCATTCATTCATCCATCCATCCATCCATCCATCCATTCATTTAAAAAGTAAAAAATATCTGAGCCTTTGCTGTGTGTCAGATATTGTGCTAAGTGCTGAGGGGAAAAAGAAGTAAATAAGCCCTGGGCCTTGCCCTCATACAGTTCTCTGAGAAACTTCATCTGGGCTCATTCATTCAGCTTTTCCGTTCTTTGTTCAGTTTGACTTATGGAACACCGTCTCTCTCATTTTCCTCCTGTACACATTTATGGCCATCCTCACACACTGTGCTTCCCGTGGCAACTCATTGCTGACTCCAATTTGGCAGGTAGTTTATTACCTGCTCCATTTTATAGATGAGGCAGTAGAGAGCTCTTTTTTCTACACTTGAGCGAAGCGTGTCTGCAGACATGAATGCTGCAAGCTGGGAGGCAGAGACCAGTGTTATCCCGCATTTGAAGACACAAAATTTGGGCTTTTCATGATGTTCAGAGGAGCCTACAACTGAGTTGTTCAAAAAATAATTTTTCTGGTGTAATTATTTCTAGGTTAGGGGAATATCACAAACCTCCTCCAGGCGTAACTTAATTGACCACTGGATGTCACCATTGCTCCATACAAACACTGTGGCCAGCCGCTGGGCGCTAGGATTTGGGAGCATTTGAAGGTCTGTCTGCATTTTCAGCACTCTTGCTTTGTCCAATTTGTATTATAGTCACCCAGAGCTTCTGTGAAACAAAATGGGATTATAAATAAGCAACTCAACAAAGAAATAAAATTCATCTTACCAAGGAGTAACCATGGTTAATGATCTGATTTAGGTGACAAAGGGATGCTTGGGCACTTGCAAATCATCCTCAGCAAACCTGAGTGAAAGCCATCATTTTTCCCTTTGTCTGGAAGTCTAGATTGTCAAGAGTCTATACCACACAAAGACTCAGCACAGTACTCACAGAACTGAAGAGTCACATTTTAGAGGTCACCTCTTCCAACATTCTGCCCAATGCAGAAATCCCCCTCACCCCCTGTCCCCTTAGGCCCCGGATGAATGGCTGCCTGCTTCTAAGCATCCCCGGAGACCAAGCTCACAGATTCAACAAGCAGCATGTTCTGCCCCGGGAGTGCTGGAATAGAGCTGGAAGGGATAGGGAGGTCTTTCTTCAACACACGTTTGCTTTTCTTTCATGGCTGCCGTGTGATGGTATATACTCATTAGCAGAAGATATTGTGGGAGTTTAGAGGAAGGGGCTTGGCCCAGCCCAGAGGGCGTGAGAAGGAGCAGCCTTGTAAGGTTCAGTTCCTGGAGCAGCCTAAATGGGGCCCTGGGGGAGGCCCTGGGCCTTTTGACCTCCCCTAGATCATATAACAGAATAGTTGCTTACTTTGGCTGGATACAGACCCTGTGCTCTTCATGTAGATGCTGCTGGTAAGCATATAAGGAGCTCACTGAATTCAGCAACAGTGAAATTTAATTAATATAGTTCTCTCCCCCAGGGCTGTGGATAAGGTGAAATCTCATAATCGAATCTTGGTTTTGTACTGGAGTCTGGTCTATAACCACAGGACCGCTGCAACAGAAAGATGGCATTTTTTTTTCTTTTTTCTTCTTCTTCTTCTTCTTTTTTTTTTCTTAAGATGGAGTCTCCTTTTGTTGCCCAGGCTGAAGTGCAGTGGCACTATCTTGGCTCACTGCAACCTCCGCCTCCCAGGCTTAAGAGATTTTTCCGCTTCAGCTTCCAGAGTATCTGGGACTACAGGCACCCGCCCCGCCACTGCACCTGGGTAATTTTTGTGTTTTTAGTAGAGGTAGAGTTTCACCATGTTGACCAGGCTGGTCTCGAACTCCTATCTCAGGTGATCTGCCCACCTCGGCTTCCCAAAGTGCTGGGACTACAGGTGTGAGCTAAGGCGCCCAGTGGAAAGGTGGCATTTTAAAGCCAGAAGGAAGCATTACCTGTTCTGCTGTCATGCCCACTTCCATTCCTTTAATGCAGACTGGGGTGGGAATATGTCTCCTCCTCGGCTCATTCCCTCACTTGGAAACCCAAGCAAGAGAGCTCAGAGCCCCATCTGGAGTCAGACAAGTTGGAAGAGGTGAACTCCCTGCATTTTTATAAGGCCCAAGGTCCTCGGAGACAAGATGCTGTTTATCCATTACTAATGGGCACTTGGCTTTTTCTTTGGCTCATTTCTGGTTCAGAATTTTCGTGAAATGACAAAAATCAGATGTTAGCTCTGGAATCCAACAGATGTAGACTTAATTCTTGGCTGGGCCTCCCTCTAGCTGTGTGACTCCAGACAATCACTTCGCTTCCTTAAACTTCAGTTTTTCCTTTTGCAGAATGAACACAATGCTGATCATAGTATCAACCCTGAAGGATTGTGCTGAGGACTGAAGGAGAATACATTCAGGCCTCGGAGCACAGGGCCTGTGTATTACACAGGCGCCGAAAATGCTAGCTGCTATTATGAAGTTAGATAAATTGACTCAAGAAAGGGTAGAAGGAACTTGATATTATGACTGTACATTTCAGAGAGGCCCCAGAGAGCAAATAATCAGATCATAGCATTCACTCCTGGAATAAGCATTTTTGAAAATGCTTTCTTTGTCAAGCATGATACGTGGAGGGAGACCCAGTCTGTTTCAGAAAGCCCACAGTCAAGTGGCCAAGATACAGACGATCCTAATAGATGTGGTGGATGCAACAGCAAAATATGGCCACAGGTTTGACATTACCAGGTATAGCTACTCAAGTTTTCATGGATGCAAATGTAATGTAAAGACACATCTACTTAATTTTTAAAAATTCACTGGATTCTGTTATTGCAAAACCCGGATTTGGACTATGGTATAGCGGTGGTTGCATACACGTGGCGTCATATGTAGTTTCTTGAGCCATGCAAGATGTGCATCTATTATGTAACAACACCCCTGAAAGGTGCTTTGAACAAATGGAACTTTCATATTCCTTCACCATATAAATGTCTGTTCAGAGAAACATAATGAAGATTACCAGAAAGACAATTGCCCCAAGCACTTCCTATTTCCCGCTGACTGTATCTTTTCCATCTGAATGTACTTCCTGTTATTCTTGTGGGGCTTTTATATAAATCGCTTCAATGTTTAAACCAGTTTAAACATTATATGAGTATATACTGTGTAGGTTTAAAAAAACGGCAGAATCAACTTTCTTTTACTCAACTAATTATTGTAGTGGTGTTATTTAGATTGCAAGCTGCCAACACTGTCTCTCAGGCTGTATCTTTCTTGGCAAATGTTGGATGTTGAACTATCATTTTTATCTACCCCATCTAAAATGATAATTGCAGCCAAGACTTCAGAATTTATTTACCAGCAGCATATTTTTACAACTATTCATTTAACCAGCTTTTTTGGTACCTACAATATACACAGCATATCAGACCTGAAATCACAAATGGAATCCCTCTTTTCACTTAGCAAAAGTCAACACCGTGTTGTTTCAGTCAACATGTTTGCTTACCGCAGTGTAGAACACCATCTGCACTGAGACAAAGGTCTTCCGTGTGGGTTCCTTAGAAGAACAATTGCAGAAATGTGCACGTTTTACAACAAAAAGCCATTGAAATGATCCAGGCTCTAATGATATGTACCAGAAGGATCTCATCAAAAAATAATAATGAGGAAAAGATTTTGAGCGCCAAACAAATACATAGTGAAGAAGGAATATTCACTTGCTGGGTACAGTCTGCAGGACTTGTTGAGGAGGATGGATTTTTTTTGTGAAAGGCCCTTTTATGGAGACATGTCTGATACACAGGCAGGGCCAAAGCTGAACTTAGGCAAAGGGGCTAGAGAGCCGAGCTGAATTTCTCTGCATGACAAAGAGATTGAGAAAGGTGGGGTTTCCAAAGTCAATCTGGGTTGGGGGAAGCATAAGGGCGACAGTTTCTATGGGGAAGAGAGGAGAGAAAATGAGGAGAAAGAGGAGAGGTTTAAAACACTGTGCCTTGTGGGGACAAGGGAAATTCCTGGTGGGGTCAGGTCAAAGACTTATGAAAATAAGGACGCCTACAGGTGTGAAGACCCCTTTTTCAGCTGTCCACATGAATACCAGTGCCTTATGTATACAGGTGGAGTTTTGAAGAAATAAAGGTACAGTGTCCTCACCAGGAGAATATTACAACACAAGCAGCGTAGCCTAAGCAAGACGAGGGGAAAACCATGAGCCGTTCTCCATCAGGAGATGCTGTGGGTGACCTACACACAGAAAACCCTCCTTGACCCAGGCTTATCAATTTCATGGAGCACTTGAGGTCAGCTTTGTACCTCCTCAATCCATAAAATGTAGGTTTAAATCACTTTAACCTAGAGGTTAAGGGAAAGATGAACTCACCCAGCTTTTACTTGGAGGACACAAAAAATGACTTGTATTAGTAAAGTTTCTCCAGAGAAACAGAACTCAGTAGGATGTGTGAAGTGTGTATGTGTGTGTGTGTGTGTGTGTGTGTCTTTGTATTCTATTGGACTCTATTTCTCTATGATATATATAGTATATAGCCTATATGTGTATATATTATCTATAATTTGTATATAAGTATATATATTCTATATATCCTATATGTGTATATGTATATCCATCCTGCATGTGTGTGTGTGCATATATGTGTATATATACATATATATTACATATATAAAGAAATTTAAGGAATTGGGTTATATGGCTATGAAGGCCGAGAAGACCCAAGATTTGCAATCAGCAGCTGGAGATGCAGGAGAACTGACGGTGTCAATCTCAGAGTCCCAGTCTGAAGTCAGGAGCAGATCAATGTCTCAGCCCAAAGACAGGCAGAGACAGTTAGTTCTCTTACTCCACCTTTTTGTTCTGTTTAGGCCTTTGGTAGATTGAATGAGACCCACTATATTGGAGAGCGACATCTGCTTTGCATGGCCAACTGATTCAAATGTTAATCTCATCCAGAGACAAGGCCACAGACACACCCAGAACAATGTTTGACCTAATGATTGCATACCCTGTGGTCCCATTACTATCCCCCTCCATGATAGCTTGCCTATTTAGACATAGAGTGAGTTATAGCCACCGCTTACTACAGTAGAATAGAGAAATCACATTGTTGCAGAAATTGACCAATTAAACACTTCTGTTTACTAAATATCAATGCCTGTAGCTTTTACTTCTATGGCAGCTTGGCAAAATGAAAGTCATTAAGTAAAAATTCATAAAGTGGGAGAGAATTACTTTTATGTGAAATTATCTATTGTAAAATATTTCTTAAAAATTTTCTTTATTATGAATCCTATACAACAATAACTTAAAAATATTTAAATAATTACACACTATTTTATTATTATTTATTCATTTATTTTTGAGACAGCATCTTGCTCTGTTACTGAGGCTGCAATGTAGTGGTGTGTTCTCGGCTCACCACGACCTCTTCCTCCTGGGTTTGAGTGATTCTCATGCCTCAGCCTCCTGAGTAGCTGGGATTATAGGTATGCGCCACCACACGTAGCTAATTATTTTTGTATTTTTAGTAGAGATGGGGTTTCACCATGTTGGCCAGGCTGGTCTTGAACTCCTGGACTCAAGTGATCTGCCCGCCTCAGCCTCCCAAAGTGTTGGGATTACAGGTATAAACCACCGCACCCAGCTAAATTAATTGTGTTTTTTAAAAGTTTCATTAAATTCTCATCTATAAAATGTCTCATTAGGCGATATACTTATGACAAGGTTAAAGGTGGGAAATGACACAAGGCATTATTACTTAAAAAAAAAAAAACACAAAACCCAAAGCACCTGACTTGATATTCTACATGCTGGGAATTTCAAGATTGATTTTTGAATGAATAGAAAACGTAAAATAGAAAAAAAAAACACCTCAATAGTGGTTATAATATCAATAAGCAAATTGTTTCTTTGTTTTGAGACAGAGGCTCACCCTGTCATTCAAGCTGGAGTGCAAGGGTGTGATCTCAGCTCACTGCAAACTCCATCTTCTAGGGTCAAGTGACTCTCGTGCCTCGGCCTCCTGAGTAGCTGGGACTACAGGTGCATACCACCACACCTGGCTAATTTTTATATTGTTAGTAGAGACGGGGTTTTGCCTTGTTGGTCAGACGGGTCTCACACTCCTGATCTCATGTGATCCACCCACCTTGGCCTCCCGAAGTGCTGGGATTACAGGCATGACGCACTGCGCCTGGCACCTAATAAGCAAGTTGTTTAGGTTCTTCTGTTTTATATGAAAGGAGGTGGATATGATATAAAGATTCTTGAAAAAAGAAGCTAAAATGTCTGAGTAATGTACTTGAAGTAGTAATATATCTACATTTGCTAAGGTTTAGATGCTTGCCCCTCCAAGCCCCTTGTTGAAATCTGATCCCCAATGTGGCTATATTGGGAGGCATTTGGGTCATGAGGCAGAACCCTTATGAATGGATTAATGCCTTCCCTTGGGGGTGAGTTCTTGCTCTATTAGCTCTGGGAGAGGTGGTTGTTCAAAAGAGCCCAGCACCTCCACCCAGCATTTTTCTCTCCTGCCATGTGATCTCCTGGCACACACCTGCTCCCCAGATGCTTCTCACCATGAGTTGAAGCAGCCTGAGGCCCTCACCAGATGGAGTTGCCTAATCTTGAACTTTCCAGCCTGCAGAATGGTGAGTCATATATCTTTATAAACGATCCAGTTTCAGGTATTCCGTTATGGTAACATGAAACAGACTAAGACAACACAACTGTTGTTATTCTGTAAGAAGGGAAATGTTTTTTTAGTTGGATTTATAACACATAGACACACATACACACACTTGCGCCTCAAAACATCTAAGATGGCTGCTTTTCAAAAGTATACATTCTTATTTTTTTATCACCTGTGATGACAAATAGGAGGCAAGTGTTGCTATTCTGGAAACAGGTGGCCTGTGCGGTTCGCTATGGTGGGCAGTGGGTGGTGGAGCAGGGGACAGATTCAGAATGTTACCTCCCAAGGTTTTCCCTTTGAGGGTTACAGCCGTCCAATCAACTTAAAGGCCCCAAAATTTCTCAAGAAGGTATTTTGGACTCACTTATCTTTGGGAAAAATGTGGCCAAGGAAATTAATGAGAGAGTTTGAGAAATTACACAAGGGCAGAGTAGGTGGAATTTTTGATCAGTTGTTTCTAATTTCTTTTTCTCTTCTTTTAAGAAATTCCTGTTAAAATTTTTAAACAAAACTTTAAACTGTTTAAAACTTGACTTCCATTGCTTGAATAACAGCTTGAGAATGCAGACACACCAGTAATTTGGACATAATCCTGTGTATTTGTCAAAATGTTCTTTTAAAAAAGTATATGCATAAACAGAACATTCTAAGTAGAATTGTCACTTTAACTACATTTTCTATGGCTCTTGTCAACTTACTATACTAAAGATTTTCTGATACATTATTTACGGTGGTAAGTTTGAATGTATGGAGTTTGTCCCTCTGAGAGAAGTACCTCCTAAAGCAGGCAGAGAATAAGTTCATGAAAGAGGAATCATCACGGTCATTACCAAATACAGCTGTTTATGCATGAGATATAAAGCATTAGATGTAAATCGATACATATCTATTTATCAGATATGTAAATCTTTATTCTTATATATAACATGTATGGTCACCTATGTAAATATTACATAATATCTACAATATATACATGATTAATATGCATGGCCGAGAAATACACAATTACTATGCATGACTAACATGCATATTATATGCACATAAATCTGAGAACATTCAATAAGATGAGTATGTGTACACACACATACACAGGGCTGACCTCTCCTTTGGGAAAGAATAGGGGTTCCATTATTTATCCTGTGATCTGATATAAGAAAAATTGACCCCAGGTAAAATCCCGAGCGGTAGAGTGTGGTTCTGCCCCTCCTCTTCTGTTTCCGAAACCTTTGTTCCATTTCAGTACTTCAGGTGCTCTAAGTGCTCAGGTCTTCCAGGCCATTGCAATTCAGAAAAGGAAGGATCTAATGTGGGGAAATTTTAACTTCATGTACCCAAACTGCATCATACATAGAAGAGACCAGAGTGGCTTTGTATGAAACTTCCAGGCCCGGCCTTTCCCCCATTCTCCTTTTGCTGGCTCCCTGCCTAAGAATGTGGTGACCTTGAAAGTGTTAAAACTGGTAGACTCATAGATGGGAAAGAACCAGGATTCCTGAATCACCACTTAGAGAAGAGCCACCAGCTGAGCAGAAGCACTCATTTCGGACTTTACATGAGTGAGAAATAAACTTCCATTCTGTTTGAGCCACTGTACAATTCGGGTGGGTTTCTTACAACAGCTAATGTTACCCTAACTAGTATATGGTTCATAGCTTTCTTTAGATGACCAAAAAAGTTTATAACTATAGAAGGTTAGGAACCGTGGCATCATATTCTAGAAGCATAGACATTGTCAAATGTTATTACTGGAAGCATTTGTGAGATTTTTTGGCTAGAGTCCATGGCATGCCAGATTTGATGGGTGAGCGGCTGAGGGTGCAGTAGGAAGCAGAGGAGGGACGTGTGTAGTGATATGGCAGAGGCCGTCCTGGGAGACCCTTCTAGCCTGCTCTCACCTGATCCTGATGAAGGCATTTGGATCTGGCCCAGCCATCTCATATTGTATTGAAGCGCAGGGTGGCGAGGGTTTTTTTTCCCTGGTCTCAGGCAATTGGCATCCCTGATGCATTAATTCAAGCTGTAGTGCTAGCGACTTACAAGTCATTCCTCTTGGAAGATTTTGGTTTTAAAGGGGACCTGAAGAAAGGGAAATTTCTTAACTCAAAATTCTGTTTTAAGCAGCATGTCTTTTCTGTGGTGATGTTTCAGGTGTTTTCTAACCTGGATGCAGAGTTTTTAAAGAGATTTCAGGAAGACTGGGTACAGTGGCTCTCACCTGTAATTCCCAGAACTTTGGCAGGCCAAAGTGGGTGGATTGCTTGAGCCCATTTGAGACCAGCTTGGGGAACATGACAAAACTCCGACTCAACAAAAAATGCCAAAACTAGCTGGGTGTGGTAGCACATGCCTGTAGTCACAGCTCCTTGGAAGGCTGAAGTGGGAGGATCACTTGAGCCTGGAAGGTTGAGGCAGCAGTGAACTGTAATCTTGCCACGGTACTCCAGCCCGGGTAATTGAGTAAGATCCTGTCTCAAACAACAAGAAAACACAGCAAAAAAAAAAAAAAGACAGAGATTTCAGAGAATCCCGCACCCCCCCACATAATCACAATATTAGTTAACTGCCTATTCTACCTTTGTGTAAAGCCATTCATGAAAATGAAAATTCACATAGTAGAGAAGAAGTGAATACTCCATGTATCTTTATGCAAATAGAGATGGTCTGATATATTGGGGCTATTGTATTGGAACAAAAGGGCCAAATAGCTTTGAGACTAAGATAAGAGAATTGTAAATATGCCCAAGCAGCCTTTGAGGGGCCCTCCATAGGGGATCAGATTATTTTTCACCAGCTAAGAATAAAGTGATCTTGGCTATAATATTGTTAGGCCAAAATGTTAATTAGCCATACAATTAGTTCCCATTTTCTTTGGAGGATTTAATAACCAATTGTGCAACTAAATCTCCAGAAAATTGCATTAGCAGAATGTTTTCATATTCCGCTGTAAATTAAACAGTGCAGAGTGGCACCTTTATTTTCTTTCATTTCCTTCTTAAACACAGACATTGGTAGACGTTAGGATTTATGTGACTTATTACCTCATTTCCTGCCGGTCCTTTCCCGCTAGTTTCCTCGTTCAGTTTTCATAACCTTTTTTTTGATGCCTGGGAGCCACTGGATATGTTCAGGCTGCTTTTACCTCCAGATTTGAGATGGTACCTAGAGTACAATTGTTTCAGGTGTTGCTCTGATTAACACCTTCCTCGCAGGGTATTTAATCCTGAAAAAGCTGTGGCAATTTGGAAGATCAGGGTCCTGATGTTAACTAGCCATAGGAGAGGCAGAAACGATGGTCCCACGCAGCATTATCTCTGGAAGGTACCAAAGCTGTAAGAAATAAACATGTAAATTCAGTCATAGGGGTTCAATGAGTTAATGAAGGGTTAAATGGGCAAAGATTTAAAGAGAGGGTGTTGTTTCAGAAAGGAGCAGCACCGTTTTTCAGGTTGGTAATGGAGGAGTTAAGCTTTTAGGAGCTCAAAGAACAGCAGTGAAAAACACTGAGATCCCCACCAGCAGTTCTGACCTTTATCTCCAGGGTCCAACTCCAGACAAGGGTCTTAATTAGCTGCAGAAAAATCTAGAGCTTTGGCAACAAACTAGCAGACATTAAAAAAGCAAAACAACCAGTAAATAAAAGACCTGTTTTTTTTTTTTGGGGGTCACGATACTTAAATAGGAGCAACATTTATATAACTTTCCCAGTTTCTCCAGTTTTTTTCTTTTCACATTTCCATTTTACTTAATTTCTTTGCTTACATTTTCCCCCAAACTGAGTTTTTCTGATCTCCCTATACCATCTTACACTTGAATTTTTTCTCCCATGACCTTCATCTTATTCTCTTTTGTTTTTCTTATGTGTTTACATCCCTCAGATCCTTTAGATGCATTTTGGGGCATTTCCTATATTTTATTTGTAAAATGAATGCAGGCCTATTCTATAAACAATTTCAAACAATGCAAAGTGCATAAAGTTGTAAAGGGCCTCTCCTGCTTCTAGATTTTGTCTGTGCATTTTATGTGTATCTATGTGTTTGTGAGTCTAATAATATACATACACACTTAAAATTTTTTATGCAAAGTCTTTTAACCTCTCTTTCACATTTTCCTTGTTGTCGACTCTGCTGCATTCTTGGTAATTTATTCATCTTGCTTTTTGAATTTCCATATTTTCTCTTCAGCTGTTTTTAAGCTGCATTTTTACCTATCCATTTTTTTTTTCATTTGTAATTTTACCTTTTGGAAGCTCTACTGAGATCTTATAGACATCTTTTGTTAATCTTTGATAATATCTTAATCATTATAATTTTTGAAAACGTTAATAATGTTCATTAAACACATACAACACCTTTAATTTCTAGTCACCGTCTTACTATTCCAGGATCTGCAGGTTTGTGGGTCTGATTCTATGGCTGCTATTTCTGCTGGCTCTCACTTCTGGTAGCTTGTTTTCTTGTGTGTCTAGTGATTATGAACTCATGTTCTTTGCAATTTTATTTGTTTTTTGAGGTCTAAACCGTGCTCTTCCAAAGTCGATTTGTGAATTCAGCAACCAAGATTACTTTGAAGTAAATTCGTAGCTGAATTTTTTTGGGTTCCAGTAGTAATGAATTACAGCTCCAAACATGCGTGAAAATGGGCTTATGGTTAGAGTATTGGGGTAAGAATTTTCTTTTTCATGTTCTAATGAGACACAAGGCTGAGATATGCAAGTATTCCCACCAACCCCCACTCAGAAACGTTTTGAAAAAATGCACCCATCTAGGGTACCACTTTTTCAGAGTCTGGATTTTGTGATATGACCTCTGCCTTGCTGGATGCCAGGTATTATTTTCTTTCTCGTCAACTGTGAGTGGATAACACCCCCCTCAAGATTTAAATACTGTATCCGGGAACTGATATGTACCTGCAGGAAAACAGTGGCGTCAAGTTTGGTTATCTCTTTGGATTTGTGATTTCCCATATATGGCTTTAAGAATTTCCCTTTTTGTTTTCACCAGCTTAGCCATGCATTTAAATGATGCTTTTTATTACAGCAAAATTTAAAACTTTTGTTCACCAAAGGACACCATCAGCAGAATGAAAAGTCAATTCATGGATGGGAGAAAATATTTGTAAATCATATATATGAAAAGTGATCAATATTCAGAATATATAAGGAATTCCTAGACCTCAAGAACAACAAAATCCCATTATGACTCAAAAACAGACAAATGACTTGAATAAATATTTCTCCAAAGAAGATATATAAATGACCAATAAGCATATGAAAAGATACCCAACATCAATAATCATTAGGAAATATAAATCAAAACCATTGTGAGATACCATTTCATATCCATTATGATGGTTAATAAAAAACCCCATAATAAATGGCAAGTGTTGGTGAGGGTGTGGAGAAATCAGTGTTGGCTAGAGTGTACAGTGGTGCAGCTGCTATGGGAAATCTAACAGTGGTTCCTCAAAAAAGAAGAAAATTACCAGATGATCCAGCAATTGCACTTCTGATTATATAATCAAAATAATTGAAAGCAAGGACCCCAGCAGATATTAGTGCACCCACGTTCATAGCAGCATTGCTCACAACAGCCAAAGGTGGAGGCAAACCAAGTGTCCATCAACAGATGGATGGATAAATAAAATGAGAAAGCTGGGCTCGGTGGCTCATGCCTGTAATCCAAGCACTTTGGGAGGCTGAGACGGGTGGATCACTTGAGGTCAAGAATTCTAGACCAGTCTGTCGACCATGGTGAAACCCCGTCTCTACTAAAAATACAAAAATTAGCCAGGCATGGTGGAGTGCACCTGTAGTCCCAGCTACTCAGTAGGCTGAGGCAGGAGAATTGCTAGAACCTGTGAGATGGAGGTTGTAGTGAGCTGAGATTGCATCACTGCCCTCTAGCCTGGGTGACAGAGCAAAACTCCATAAAAAAACAAAACAAAACACACAAAAAAAAGCCAAAATAAATGAGGTATATATACAGAGAAATATTATTCAACTTTGAGAAAGCAGGAAATTCTGACATATGCTACAACATGGATGAGCCTTGAAAACACTGTGCTGAGTGACATAAACCAGTCACAAAAAGACAAATATTATTTGATTCCACCTCCGTGAGGTACCTAGAATAATCAAATTCATGGAGATGGAAGGTAAAACAGTGGTTGCTAGGAAAAGGGGAGGTAGGGTTTTGGGAGTTACTGTTTAATGGACACAGAGTTTCAATCTTGGAAGATGAAAAACGTTCTGTGGATAGATGGTGGTGATATTCGCATAACAATGTGAATGTATTTAGTATCACTGAACGGTTCATGAAAAAATAGTTAAAACGGTACATTTTATTTTGCATGTATAAAAGAAAATCAGTGTTTTTTGTTTATTTTGTTTGTTTTTTTGAGACAGAGTCTTGCTCTGTCACCCGGGCTGAAGAGTAGGGCACAGTCTTGGCTCACTGCTTCCTGGGTTCAAGCGATTCTCGTGCCTCAGCCTCCTGAGTAACTGAGACTACAGGTGCACACTGCCACACCCAGCTAATGTTTGTATTTTCTGGTAGAGACGGGGTTTCACTATGTTGGTTGGGCTGATCTCAAATTCCTAGCCTCAAATGATGCACCTGCCTTGCCCTTTCAAAGTGCTGGCCTGAGCCACCATGCCCAGCCTCATTTTTCGGTGTTCTGTTCTGACACATCTAGGCTTCCACAATGCTGGAATTAGAAACCCTCGTGGGACTGATTTTTCTTTCGGGTCATGATGTCTACCGGACAGTGAACTTTAGCTACATGTCAATATCCAGCCAGATTCCGAAGACTGTGAAAACCAAGATGACAGCCTAGGAATTCAATGTCCTGCGTCACTGAGTGGCCTGTGTTGTTCCTTTTCTTCAGTGGCTATCCTAAATTAGCTACTTATTTTATATCACATTATTTATAGGTTCCATTATGATATTTGATAGTAGCAACAATCCAATTCTTTGAGGAATAGATCCACATTTCATGTCAGAAGAGCATGGATAAATTTATGTGTCAGAATAATTTGACTTGAAATCTTCCCACTGTGTGTGTGTGTGCGTGTGCGTGTGCGTGTGCGTGCGCGTGTGCGTGTGCGTGTGCGTGTGTGTGCATGCTTTGTTCTTTCATTCAGTCAGTCATTGGTTTCTTCTACAGATATTTACTCTTATGTATTAGACACTATCTAGGCCTAGGGTCTAGAGGACACAGCGGTGAATAAGACAAATTTTCTGCCCAAGTTCTAATGGGGGAAGAGACAGTAACTAGATCAGCAAATAAATAAAGTAGTATCAGGTAATAGGTCTGCAAAGAATACAAAACAGGATAATGAGAGTGTGATGTGAGAAGAGGCTGTGTTGGCTTGAAGGTGCTTGGGAAAGGAGTCCTTGGGGATGATATTGAAACAAGAGAGTTCCCTGATCCCCCTTGCAGGACATGTGACAGGCGTGTGGCTCGCCTATTTGGCTGCTGCTGTTCAAAACCCCACACAGGAGGGGAGCCTGTAGATGGACAGGTTAAGGAGCCCAAGTGGGCGTGTGTTACAGTGTCACTTTTAGTTTTGCCGTCCACGGATGTCTTGAGGGTTAACCAGCTCAAGGGACCCTCTGCCTTTCTGCAAGGGTAGAGCGTCAGTGTCACAGCTTTTTGTATCCGAAGCTCTTGTCCAGCATCCTGGAAATATCGGGTTACACCCCGACTCGAAGGATGAATGAGGGAGTTTTACTGAGTGGTGTGGGTGGTTCTCGTCAGGATGGATGGGGAGCTGAAAGTTGGGAATGGAGTGGGAAGATGATCTTCCCCGGAGCCTGGTCATGCAGCTGTCGAACTCCTCTCTGACCGGCCCCAGCCGAATTCCTCTGGGCGTTCCGACGTTCCTCCTCCTCCTGCTTCTCTGCCATGTCGTTCTGCCATGCGTCTGCTTGTCTCCTCATCTCCTTGCCTGCTGGTCTGCTCTGGAGCCTGGGGTTCAGGATTTATATGGGCACAGGATAGGGGGCATGGTGAGCTGAAAGGCAACTTTTTGGATGTGAAAACAGGAATGCCTGTTCTCATTTAGGGCTGTGGGTATCCAGGCTTGAGGGTAGGGCCTTTGCCTGGGAACCACCCTCTTCTACCCCATATTGCCCTGTCTCCTATCCGTATCAATATTTGACACTGATGATGAGGAGACTGCAAGTATCTGGGGCAAGAGCTTTTCCCAAAGGGGGAGTATCAAGGGCCAGGAATCTATCTGAGTTAGGATTAATTTCATTAGTTATCTAAATCCTATCAGAGAAAACAAAAATCCAAGCAGCTGAGGACTAGGTTGGTGAATATTACCCTTACTGTAGTGACTTCTTAAAAAATGCATTTGTGAAATGAAAATAGCCAGACATTCATTTAAATCAGTAGCAACTACTTTTCAGCACTGAAATTAGGCTGCATCTGTGTCCCTCCCACCCCCACGGTTTCAGCAATGGGAGAATATTGTTTCCACTACTTGCTGTATTGTGAGTAAATTTAATAGGTAAACTAGGAGGGTGATAACAGCTTTGCTTGAACTTCATAGTAATGACTAAAAAAACCAACAACATAGGTCTTTGATACAGCATTATAGCCTCTTTGCATAATTCAGGTTTCTTGAATTGTTGAAGGGCTTGAACCTCCCAGTTTATCAATCAAATTTTCCATTTAACTGCAAAATGTCACCTCTGTATGCTTTGTAGATGAAAGTCACAGGTATAATCATACAGATAGCATAGAGAAGTGTCAGTCAACGTGCCAGTTCAGCTTTTCTTTCATTGGGGAACAATAATAAACCTCAGATATGTTTGCATTTTGGGTTTCTGATTTATATACCACTCAATATCGCCCCATTTAATCTGTTCACCTGTTGTTGCTTTGTTCTGAATTTCATGGCTCTGTTGTTTTAAGCTCTCTGTTGCATACCTTTTCAGAGGGAGGCTGGTGATTGTGACCCGTTGGTTTTGGGGAAGTTGGAATGCTGCCACTGTCTGAATTGCCTGAATAAAGAAAAGTAGGTCCTGTAATTATTGTATTTTCTCCCCAGCATGTGATTTGTGATTGATGACACATGCATAGGGGGCTTTCCCCATTAGACTGGCTGATCCCTCCACTATGGCATTCATGTCACTGTCACTGTGCTCGAAGCTATAGTTTGTTAGGCAACTCTAGCATGGGGAAATGGGCATGGACTTTTTAATGTATTTGAAATAGCTACATGCTGACAGACGTTCCCACGTGCTAGGTGATGCAGCGATTGGGGCTCCTAGAAAGCCCGGGAAATTAAAAGAAAGAAGAAAATGTTAGTTGAGGCTCCAGAAAGAGAGAAGATAGAGGCATACAATAGAAAATTTTACGAAAAAAGAAAATCCACCAATCTCTACAAATTTCCTTCAGGTCTAACTCCTGCCTCTCCCACACTGCCCACCCCATAGGGAAGTATTCAAGACAGAAACTATTTAAATGGGAAGAAATTCAGTATTAAGAGAGCTGTCCTTCCATGGTGCTCATTTGCAAAGCAAAACAAACATACATACAAAAAACTCAATGTAAATTAAGGTGGTCTTTTCCTTTTTTTTGTTTTTATTCATTAAAAAGTGCCTATCACAGTGTTTACTTGGTAGGCCAATTATTTTAAAAACTGGGTTTCAAGGAAAAAGTCACTTTCTGGCAGAGACCTTACATGACAAGTTCCGTTCCGCAGTGGATTAAAATGGTTGAGAGGAGACACTAACATAACTTCAACTAAGGCAGTGTGAACACACCACTGTAATAATTCATTTAGAATGATGACACCTGAGACCTAATTTAAAAGTCCTAGATGAATACCAGTCTCACATTCAACCCTGAGGGCTGCCACAAACATACGTAAGAAAGTCTAAGAACCATAGTGAGTCTAATTGAATTGGACTTAAACGGACCATTGAGATGGCCTCACTGAGCTCAAGGGAATTCACATTGTCTATACTGTATCAGAATCACAGCTTGAACTGAATAACTGGTTACATTCAATCATGTTACTGTAACTCATGCTTGAGGTAAAGGGGAAACCTTTTGCTATCAGCAAGACTGGATGGAAAACAATTTCAAATCACTTTAAACCCAGTTGGCAACTACTTTGCCAATTATGGAATCCAGTGGGAAAGGTGTGTTGGAGGGCTCAGGACTAAATGATTTATGTCAGGCATCGGGGCCTCCCGAGGAATGCGGCCGAGTGTGCGGAGGAGGGGCGTGTGGCTAATTATTTCTCCTAAGAATACTTTAGTGAGGTAATTTGTGCCTGCAGATGAGTCACACTGCAGGCTGGATAAAAGGCGAGGTAAGCACAGAAATTCCTAAGATCCCATTTAGAGATGGATAAAGAGGGAACCTAAAGATTCAAATACACTTTCTTATCTCTTCACTCTGAAACATTCGGAGATAAAAAATATAAAGAGCAAACTTAGTTCTCTGCTCTAACAGGCAAGTTGGGATCAAAGTCTGTAATTTGTAGTGCAGGTATTGCATTGGCTGCTTTCTAACACAGACTCACTGGCACAGGTGACATGCTATAATGCATCAGATGGATGAACGTGAATTCAGGGTCCTTTATAATGACCCTGAGAAATGCCTTTTTTTTTGGTCCTAATTTATTTTAGATGACTGTGGCTGCAGAGATAAGAATTCCTGTCCTACTCAATGCCTTCTAAAGAAGGATGTCACCATTCTCTGGGATTCATGTATGAAGGTCTCCAGCTGAGAGATGATCCTGAAAGTTATCCCAAGGGTAATGAGTTCTCCTACCCCACCTCAAACAAATAAAAAGGATCATAGAATTCCACTGTAGAAACTTACAGTAGAGGCGGATAGGTTCCTTGAGTCGCCTTTTCAGATCCTTTCCTTATTGAACACATTTTAAAGGTGTTTTGAGTAATCTGGAGGAGATTATGAGTGCCGTAATGATATTAAATCTAGCACCGGGGGGTCCATTTGAAACCTCACACAACTGTGTCTGTATGAGGCTGGCACTCTTGCTTTCTCGTCTTTCCTCTCTTCCAGCAGCTGCCTGCCATCATTACAGCTAATAGAGTGGGTTAAACTTTTGGGCTAGCTGGCGGCTCTGAGTATCTCTCTAATGGTTTCCATTGTGTGCATCCCTGGAAAACACTTCTGACCAATGAACCCTTAACTGCAAATGACACAGGCAAGCTTCATTGAAAATGACACCACTGGAGGGAACCTTGCACTCATTTGGGATGTTTCCTCACTGGGGAAGGAAGGCCATTTCAGCAGTTACACCAAAGAGACGTTGTCATGTGACATTTACTTTTCTAAGGCACAGAACAAAGCAGTGGGAGTAGTCTGTGCTCCTACATGCTAACTATATGTTTAGCCGTGCAATGCCAAAATGAGAGTCCCCGAGTGTCCAGAGGGGAGAGGGAAATTACAGTCTTCCCAGCCCATCCTCATACAGTGTGGGGAATGTGAACGTCAGACAATCGAAACTAAATCAGGATCCATGTCTGGAATCAGTCGTGTTTAAATGTAAAGCTTGTGACAAATGGAAGTTAAGTACCACCGAAAGGGAGTGTGGCATGGGAGAGTCTAAGACTGGTCATCTAGAGTGCTGCATTCTGTTAAGTACCTCCGATTGAAGAGGCAACCCAAACAGGCCTTGTGTGAGCAACAAGGCTGTTTATTCACCTGGGTGCGAGCAGGCTGAGTCCGAAAAGGGACTCAGCGTGGAGGTGGGGAGCAGAGCAGGCTTTATAGGCCGGGGCAACCAGTGGAAAGTTACAGCTCAGAGTTGGTTGTTGTTAACTCAGTGGGTTAATTGGTCAGCTGGAACAGGAATCTGTTGTCCTTCTTTGTGGTCTGTTTCAGACTTTCAGGCTCCAGGAAGCCATCTGGAGAAGTACCTGTGCGTTACAGAATTCATAGTGGCTTGACATAAGTGCCGCCATCTTTGGGGGACCTAACACATTCGAATTCTTGGTTGCAACCAAATATGTTGCTTTCAGTGAGTTTCTTTACTTTCTGGGTTTCCTTCAGTTTCCTCTGTAACCTGAGGTAGGTAGACCAGATGGTTTAATCTAATCCGATAGTTGTTCACTGAGTGGTCAGTTTGTGTCAAGATTTGTGCTAGGCAATGGGAAGACTATGGGAATAAAACACATCCTGCCGGTGTCCTTTTGGATTTTAAAGTTTAACAAATAAGACTAATATTAAAAGACAATTTTAAGATGATGCATTTTAGCAAGTGGGAAGCATACAGTGCTAGGGAATAAAGTGATCACCTTTGAGCAGTCAGAGACAGCTTCTTGAGGTAAGTTGTTGAGGTGGAACCTGCAGGATAAGGAGGTTTGGGTTGAGCATGAAGGCTGAGGAGGAGGGAGCCAGAAAATGATGGGAGTGGGATAAGGTAGAGGAGCATTTCAGATGAACTAAGCATTTGTGGAGGCTCTGCACAAGAAAGAGGTTAGGACTGGATTGCAAAACATAAAAGAATGGAAACGTGGGTCAGGTGGAGGGTTACATGTGATGTGATAAGCATGCATTTTGTCCTTGTACTGAGGGCAGTGGAAACCACGGAAGCAAATTCCACTGCAGAGTGTGGGTGAGGAGGAAGATATCTGAGGTTCGCTCAAGACTCAGCATTCTGGGGCTTTCCACATAGTTGTTTAACGCCTCTGGAGGAATTTAGTACTCAGGTGCAGTCCAGAGAAGAAGACACAGGCAGTGACCCCAGAAACTTACCTCCAATCTACAGCTGGTTGAAGCCTGGCATATAAAGGTGGATTTGCCTGTGCAGGTTGGATTTGGTGCCTTTGGCCTCAGCCCCAAGAGACAAAGTCAGCCTCGCCCAGACTCTGGATCGTGCTCTTTAGTTCTCTGTTAGACTCACCAGGGGCTTGTCAAATCAATGAGAGGCTATGTTACATTACCCAAGTCTTCTTGACAAGGGAGAACATGGTAAATAGAACCCCTCAGAACTTCAGCCTCTTCTTGATCGCCTCTCTTAGGGCAAGGCTTTCTTTTGGTTTTTATTTTATTTTATTTTATTTTGAGATGGAATCTCACATTGTCACCCGGGCTGGAGTGCAGTGGCATGATCTCAGCTCACTGCAACCTCTGCCTCTCAGGTTCAAGCAATTCTTCTGCCTCAGCCTCCCAAGTAGCTGGGATTACAGGCTCCTGCCACCACACTCAGCTAATTTTTTTGTATTTTTATTAGAGATGGGGTTTCACCATGTTGGCCAGGCTGGTTTCAAACTCCTGACCTTAAGAGATCCTCCCACCTAGGTTTCCCAAAGTGTTAGGATTACAGGCATGAACCACTGCACCTCTGCCAAGACGTTTTTTTAGAATATATTTTTATTTCAATAATTTTGGGGTATAAGTGGTTTTTGGCTACATGGATGACTTGTATAATGGTGAAGTCTGCGATTTTAGTGTACCCATCACCTGAGTGGTGTGCATTGTACCCAATGTGTAGTTTTTTTAATCCTTCACCCTAACGCCACCCACCACCTTCTGAGTCTCCATAGTCCTTCATACTAGTCTATATGCCTTTGCATACCCATAACTTAGCTCCCTCTTATAATTTAGAACATGCGGTATTTGGTTTTCATTCTTGAGTTACTTCACTTAGAATAATGACCTCTAGTTTCATGCAAGTATCTGCAAAAGACATTATTTCACTCTTTTTTATGGCTGAGTTATATTCCATGGTGTATGTATACCACATTTTCATTATTCACTCATTAGTTGATGGGTGCTTAGTTTGGTCCCTTATCTTTGCAATTGTGAATTATAGGGCAAAACTTTCCGAGACTTCCATTTGCTGTTACTCTATCCATCCCTGGGGGTGCAAAGGTATTTGGAAGCGACAGGAACTAATTCACAGGGAGTCCCCAAAGCACCTAACATTAGGAGACAGTTAATAGTGATGATAATAGTTTATGGAGTCTACTAAGTAAAGGTATTTTGAATCCCTTCTCCCATTCGAAAATCTTGACAACCCTGTGAGACAGATATGCTCACCTTGCCGATGAGGATGGGGGCTTGGCAAAGTAGGTATGTCGCTCATATCACACGGTTAGTAAGTGGAAGAGTCAATATCGTACACTCCAGGATTTAGAACTTTAAATACCCCGTGCGACCTTCTAGGGAAGCTTCTGCTGTGTGTTTGAGGGGTTAGGTTGAAAAGTGAATTTTAATCTCCCAACATGCTCACTCCTTTTTCCTGCTTTGTAGAGGGTGTAAGTGAAATAACCCCAGTGCTGTGGTGCAATCGTTAATCTTGTAGCAAGACAGGTGGAATGTGGGTCTGCAGGTGGCCCTAGCACGGCAAGGATAACTATGTGCATTCACCTGTCTCTACGCAGGTCATACCTACCAGCTCACATTTGATTCTGACATGTCTGGGCAGTGTGGCTTGTCTTCTGCCCCTCTGGAGAGATGGGGCCTGTGGCTGCTTTGGAAATTGTCCTTGCTTTCAGGAAGAACATCCATTGTGTGTTCATTTAGATAAGGCACTCCTTGTATTTGGAATCTAACTCCAAAGTTAATAGCAGAGGTGGTGATAACAAAAACCCATACTCATGTAGGAAGGAAGGTTCATAGGGAAGAATGACTGGCAAGAGTCAGACAAGGGTGCCATTTTCCAGTTTTTGTGTGTATTCTCCTTTGGAAGGTACAGGCCCTGCTTAAGTGTTCTAGAAATAAAACAATGGGGGAAAAGCTTCTCCATATTCCCTGTTTCACAAAGAATTATTGTTGCCATTTTCCTTTCAAGCAAATATACGTGAGTTGAAAGCAAGCATCATCCAGAGTGTTAAAGCTTCTTTCAAGTTTTCAGTTCTTTGTGGGTTTTGTGCTAATGTTTTTCCGATAGGATAGGGCCCAAGAATGAAATATAGAAGAGGAGCTGTTCATTCAGACACTAAATGATCCATTCTTGTGAGATAGTAAGGGATTTAGATTCTTCAAATCTAACAGGACGGGTGCAGTGGCGCATGCCTGTAATCCCAGCACTTTGAGAGGCTGAGGCTGGTGGATTACCTGAGGTCAGAAGTTCAAGACTAGCCTGGCCAACATGGTGAAACCTTGTCACTACTAAAAATACAAAAATTAGCCGAGTGTGATGGCACGCGCCTGTAGATCCAGCTATTCAGGAGGCTGAGGCAGGAGAATTGCTTGGACGCAGGAGGTGGAGCTTTAGGTGAGCTGAGATCACGCCATTGTACTCCAGCCCAGGCAACAAGAGCAAAACTCTGTCTCAAAAAAAAAAAAAAAAAAAAAAAAAAAAAAAAAAAAAAAAAAAAAAAAAAAAAAAAAAAAAAAATCTATCTAACAAAGATTAAGTGTTTAATTTTTTGATATAATTAGTAGGATAATTATTTTTAGTGATAAATTATTTTAAAATTACTTTTTAATTTAGGAAAAAAAAAAGACATCTAGAGTATAACTCAGAGTTGAAGCAGTAATTCTGTGATAGGCCTATTTGGATCAATAGTCAAAACTGATAGTGCATTCCCTTGAACGTTTTAACCAGAATGATATTACCTTGGAGGAATTAGTATTTTGAGTTATGTAAAAGAAAGCCCTGCCTATTTTGAGCTATGATAAGAGACTCAGTTCTGTAAAACCAGAGAAGCATGGGACACATTTCTGCTTTGGATTCTACATGTAATTATTTTCTTTAGATTAATGAATGGGACTTCCTTTATTCCTAGTGAGAAAATGCCAATTTCAGAGACATTCAAAGTCTGTCAGTTTCTTTCACAGAAGATTCCCACAGGCATTATTTTGTTTAGGAATATAGATGTTCCTTTCTGAGACTTCCATTTGCTTTTACTAACAAAGATTAAATGTTTAACTTTTAATGTTTAATATATATGGACTTTTTGTTTAGATATATATGGCATACATATATTTCTGTTTAAAGTTTGCTGAGAAGTTAATTTGCTCTTCTTTAGTGAAAATTGGTTTTATCAGATAATTTGAATGGCACATCATAAAGCAGAGAGAGGGGACTTGAAGGAGTAGGACAGTGAGCTTGGGTGGGGGAAGATGGAAGGGACAATGCCTGGGACAGAGCTTCCTTCCTTCCCTCCGTTCCTTCTCCTCACTCCTTTCTTCCTCTCTGTCTCCTTCCCCTCCATCTGATATTTATGAAATAAGTACCAGATATTATATTGGACACTGAGAATACAAAGATAGCTAAATCAAAGTCTGGGCCCTCTGTGCAGCTGCACTCAGCCACTGTAAATGAGGAGAGAGAAAGGCCACATCACTGGCTGAGTGCTATGGGGGCCAGCAGAATCGGCCACCTCCCCTGGCCTTCCTGGGAGAGGGCTGCCTGTTCACAGCAAGAAGGTCAAATGCAAAGAGGCTGGTGTGCTTGGGCCATCTCCTGGAAATGGGAGCCCAATAAGTGGGGGTAGTCGTGGAAGGAACTCCAAGATCACATGGGCCTCCACTCAAAAATGCCCACTGACCTGGAAACAGGCCACCCTATGAGTGTTGGGCATGGCTCTCCCTCTCCCCGGCTGTATGGCCTCAACCACTTCTCATGACTTCTTGGGCCTCATTGCGCCCATCTGTGCCTTGCAGGGCTTGGCTCAGCTGCCCTGTCCTGGCATTTCCCATTGCTGCCTCAACACTTTAGAGTGGATGCACTTACACAGCCTCTGAATTTAGTGTTCCAGTAACTTTTCCGGGAGGAGTTGAAAATCTTGCTGAAACCCAGTTTCATAATTTCCCTGCTTCACTTTGCAAAGAGCCAGGGCATTTTATTTGCTACCCACTGCTTAATTGTGGTAACTCACAGCACAGTTAAGGTCTTATTGAGGAAGAAAAGGCTTTGGTCACTTTTAACAACTCCTGGAAATCCCTCTAAGTGCCTCTGCTAATTCTTACCTCTTTTAATAGTGTTGATACGTTCAGTCACCCCTGTCCCACCCACTCACACACCCTCCCTAGGGTTCCCCAGGCACAGATATTCACTGACTTAATTGTCTTAGAAGTTATTGCTGAAATACTGTCTGTGATATCAATAGCATTGGGTGTCAGAGTCCAGCCCATAGGGAGGGAACAGGGCTGTGAGCACATGACTCAAGCCCTCATTCCTGCTCTGGAGCTTCCCTCCCCACCCTCTGCAGCGGAGGCAGAGGTGTGAGAACCCAGCTCTGTTTCTTGGCCTAAGGGTATCTGTAAGATGACCAGGCTGGGGGCTGGGATGGGGAAGAGAGTGGTCATGCCTCATGTACTCTTGTGTTTCTTTCAGGAATACAAGAGAGACTTTCCCCCTTGATCTCAAGCCAGAGGAAATCCTTGTTAGGCCACAGCATGGTTCATGTTCTTGTGTACAACCCCACTCTGGGTCTGCTTTGCACAGTGTCTCTTTTTTCTGTCTCCCAAGGAGTGAGATTCTGCCAGACTGGAGTGTTTTAAAGGAGTGCATTAGACCAGGCATGGTGGTTCATGCCTGCAAATCCAGCACTTTTGGAGGCCACGGCAGGAGGATCATATGAAGCCAGGGGTTCAAGACCAGCCTGGGCAATATAGTGGAACCCCCTGTCTACAAAAAGTTAAAAAAAAAATTAGTCAGGTGTGGTGGTGTGTGCCTGTAGTCCCAGCTACTTGGGAGGCTGAGTGGGGGGCATTGCTTGGGCCTAGAAGTTTGAGTTGACAGTGAGCTATGATTGTGCCACCACACTCCAGCCTGGGTGACAGAGCAAGATCCTATACCTAAATATATCCATATTGATTCCCAGTTCCTAAGAAGAGGGGGCACACCACGCTGGTGCAAAGTGTGGGGAGGCAATGGGGAAGTGCCAGGATGGGTCAGGAGGCAGGTGGAGAGGGCGAAGCTGTACAAAGAGCCCTTATTGTGTTTTTTGTGGAAGGAATGGGCAACAGAGGGTAAGCAGGTTTTGGATAATTTTAGGCTAGTTTGAAGAATTTCAGTGGGCCCTGGGACATAGGGGCTGTCCTTAGTTGTCTGGTACCTGGCTGTGGGGTGATTAAGGCAGAGGGTAGTGGCTTGATGTGTAAGAGCTGGTAGAAGGGCTGGTAGTGGCCTTGGCTCTGGATTGGTTGGTTTGCATTTAAAAAGCAGCTCTTGGGAGGGTTGCTCACTGTCTCTAGGAAGTGGCTAATCCTGGGAGGGGAGGGGCAGTCTCTCCAAAGTCAGCAAGGCACCAGATGTCAAAGCATCAGAATACAGAAAATATGTGGTTAATACATGGGGACATCATCACCTAAGACGAGGCCAGGGTCCTTGGGGCCACTTATCTTCTCATTCTTTTCTTTTCTTTCTTTCTTTTTTTTTGAGATGGAGTCTTGCTTTGTCGCCAGGCTGGAGTGTAGTGGCCCGATCTTGGAACACTGCAAACTGTGCCTCACAGGTTCAAGCGATTCTCATGCCTCAGCCTCCCAAGTAGCTGGGATTACAGGCACGTGCCACCACACCTGGCTAATTTTTGTATTTTTAGTAGAAACTGGGTTTCATCATGTTGGTCACGCTGGTCTTGAGCTCCTGACCTTGTGATCTGCCAGCCTCAGCCTCCCAAAGTGCTGGGATTACAGACGTGAGCCACCATGATTGGCCTTGGCCTCTAATTTTTGATCTGCCCCTGTGCATCTGTGTTCCCATAGGAAGGTCACCTGACACCTTCTCTGAGCGGCAGCTTTCAGAAGAGCAAAGGAGGGACTGGAGCAGATAACCTCTAAGAACACTTCCAGCATGACATGTCCTCTTCCCTTTTTGATGCAAAAGAGTTTTATTGAGATATAATTCACAAACTATAAAGTCCATCCATTTAAAGTGTACAATTCACTGTTTTTACCATATTCATAGTGCATATAACCAGGAGTATAATTTTAGAATATTTTCATCACTCTAAAAAGAAATCTCATACCTATTAGCAGTCACGCTCCATTCCCTCCCCACAATACCCTTTCTCCAGCCCCAGGCAACCATGAATCTACCTTTTGTCTCCATTGATTTGCCTATATGAAACATTTCATATAAGTGGAGTTATACTATATGTGAACTTTTGTGACTGGCTTCTTTCACTTAGCATAATGTGTTCAGGATTCAGCCATGTTCTAGCATGTATCAATAATTCATTCCTTTTCATAGCTCAGTAATTCGTTCCTTTTTATTGCAGAATAATACTCTATTGTATTGTACAATAATTTATTCACCTGTTCACCAGTTGATGGATATTTGGGTTGTTTCCTCTTATAGGTCATTATCAATAATGTTGCTAGGAACACAATTCATGTATAAGTTTTGTGTGAATGTGTGTTTCCATTTCTCTTGGAAATGAACCTAAGGATGAAATTGTTGCCTCCTATTGTAACTATGCTAAACATTCTGAGAAATCGCCAAACTGTTTCCAACATTAGCACTGTTTTACATTCTCACCAACAACTTTTGAGGGTTCCAGTTTCTCCACATCCTCACTGTTAGAGTTTGACTATTTGTGTTTCCTCCAAAATTCATGTCGAAACTTAATTCCCAATGCAACAATATTAGAAGGTGGGGATCTCCGGAGGTGATTAGGTCATGAGGGCTCCACCCTCGAATTGGATTAGTGCCTTATAAAAAAGGCGTTCACCGCTTTTGCCCTTCTGCTTTTGGTTCTGTGAGAATGCTGCTGGGAGATGTATCGATGGCTCTCTCTGGGCACCGGATCTGGTGGTGTCTTGATCTTGGACTCCAGGACTGTGTGAAATAAGTTTCTGTTCTTTACATATTATCCAGTCTTGGGTATTTTATTGTAGCAGCATAAAAGCATAAATGGAGTAGGACGCTCACCAATATTTCTTGTTGTCTTTTGAATTACAGCCTTCCTAGTGAGTGTGAAGTTGTGCCTTGCATTGTGGTTTTGATTTGCCTTTCTCTGATGGCTAATGATGTTGAGAATCTTTTTGTATGCTTATGGGTCAGTTGTTTAACTTCTTTGGAGAAATGTCTATTCAACATTTTTGCCCTTTATTTTAATTGTGTTATTTATCTTATTGGGTTGTAAGAATTTCTTGTGTATTCTGAATATAAGTCCCTTACCAGATATATATTATAATCTGCAAAACTTTTCTCCCATTCTGTGGGTTGTCTTTTTACTTTTGATGGTATTATTTGCACACATATTTTTAAGTTTGATAAAGTCTGACTCGTCTGTTTTTTCTTTTATTGCTTTTGCTAAGAAAAGGTTTTAAAAGAGCTCCATATTTTAGTTTGGTTTTGAAAAAAATGAATACTTGTGCAAAATAAAAGAAATAACAAATAACAGAACAGAAAGAAAAGAGTCTCTTTTGGCTGGGCACGGTGGCTCATACCTGTAATCCCAGCACTTTGGGAGTCAAGGCAGGCAGATCACTTGAGGTCAGGAGTTTGAGACCAGCCTGGTCAACATGGTAAAACCCCGTCTCTACCAAAAATACAAAAATTAGCCAGGCATAGTGACAGGTGCCTGTAATCCTAGCTACTTGGGGAACTGAGGGAGGAGAATTGCTTGAATCCAGGAGGGGCAGGTTGCAGTGAGCCGAAATGGCGCCACTGCACTCCAGCCTGGATGACAGAACAAGACTCCAAAAAAATGAAAGCCTCTTTCCAACCCCTGACTTCTAGTCCCTCACTCTCCTCTCAATACACATTTGTATCTAATTTTTAAACATGCACATGCACACATACAGATGAAGCATCCTATGTATATGGCTCAAACTGTTCTTTCTCTTGTTTTTTATTCACGTAACAATGTATCTTTGAAATATTTAGCTCTATATTCATACCTTTACACTTATTGTTCTAGAAAATGGCAGTATTGTGTTCAGTTGGATGTGGGTAGCAACATTTATTTAACCACTCCATTATGATGGACATTTTGGTTGTTTTTTCCTTTTGCTGCTGCTGATAATACTGAACCGAATAGACTTTTAGATTGGTTTTCACACTAATGTGCCAAGGATTGGATGAATTTCTATAGCTGAATTTGTGGAGTCAAGGAGAGAGAGAGTACCCATTTAGACTCTACATGCATCAATAGTTATTATTGAATTTTTGATCTTTGCTAGGATGAAAGATTAAAAGCTTGTATTTTATTATAATTTTATTTATTTACTTTATTATGAGTTGAATATCTTTTCATATTTCTCCTATGAATGTTTTTTGCATGTTCTCCCCTTCCTCTTTTTCTATAGAATTTTTGCTTTTCTTATTAATTTGTTCATTATGTATGAAGATTATATATTAAAGAGATTAGAGATTAGTTCTACATCTTGCAACTATTTTTTTGTTTTCTTTTAAATAACCATATTAATTATACATGTGCACATGATTTTATTTTTTCTCTGCTAAATTTTATTTTTGATGTAATCATTTTTTTATTTTTTTCTTTAATGAGTCTAGGCTTTATGTCTTACTTAGAAAGGCCTACATACTTTAAGTTGCTACCAAAGTCCACATGATTTTCTAGTATTCTTTATTATAATTGAATTTTAGACGTCAACATTTCTCACATCTCTGGGATATACTTTAAAATTAGAAGGCCACAGAAGGTACTACATTTCACAATCCACTCCACATCAAATAGTTATTGCAATGAGATATTCCAGTATTATTTTTAAAAATGTTCTTATTGTATCTTAAATTTCCTTATCCACTTTGGTCCATTTCTGGATACTCTCTTTTCTTCCATCACCCTTTCTGTCTCTCCTTAGAGAAAGCAGCATGCTATTTTAATCATTATAGCTTTACAATAGGTTTTAATATCTGGCACAGCCAGTTTCCTTAATTATTCTTCTTTTTTAGAATTGTCAGGATCATTCTTATATGTTTATTTATCTACCTAAGAGCAAAATTTGTATATGTTGCAAATTTTAAATTACCTTTATGTACATATATTTTTTGTTCCAGTTACAAATAGATTTTTTATCATGTTTTGTTAATTGGCTGAAGCCATTGATTTATGTATATTAATTTTTTATGTTAATTTACTTTAAAATGATTTCTAATCTTTTTAAATTTCTTTTTTGGATATTCTAGTCAGACATTTGTATCATCTACCAGTAATGGTTACTTGCTTCTTCTTTATCAGTTGTTTATGTATCTAAGTTCTTACTCTTATCTAATTTGTTTTGGCTAATGCCTATAGAGCAATGTTAGTTAATAGTAGTTACAGGCCAGGTGCAGTGGCTCATACCTGTCATCCCAGGACTTTGGGAGACTGAGCTGGGAGAGCTTGAAGTCAGGAGATTGAGACCAGCCTGGGCAATATAGTGACACTGTCTCTACCAAAAAAATAAGAAAATTATCTGGAAATGGTGGCAGGTGCCTGTGGTCTCAGCTACTTGGGAGGCTGAGGCAGGAGGATCACTGGGGCCCAGAAGTTCAAGGCTGCAGTGAGCCACTGTAGACCAGCCTGGTCAACAGAGTGAGACACTATCTCTAAAAAAAAAAAAAAAAACCAGTAGTGATAATTTTCATTTGTCCCTGCTTTACAAGGATTGTTTTTTGTTTTACCCGATTATGTGTGATATTTCTTTCTGGCTCAAGATAAAACTATTTTCTATTAGACTAGGCTACATTATGCTATACTAGGCTATCCCTGACATTTATGGGAGCTGGGACAGGAGTCCAGCTGGAGGCCAGCAAAGAAAATTTGTAAATATTTTAAAGTTGTTAAGCTAAAACACTGTTAAGTGACAACTGTTTATCATTAAAAATATCCTCTATCAAGCTCTGAAACCCAGATTCAAGTGTAGATTTCAGCGCTTTTTAGGTCCTGTGCTGGAACGTAGCATTGTGAAGAATTCAGGCCATTTTAGCCTGCTTTCTTTCTCATATCATGCATAGCTCTGACCCAAATTCAGGGGTCTAATGCTCAGCTCATGTGCTAGGATGCCACAGCCAAACTTTTAAGTTCTGTTTTCACCCACTTGTAAACAGCTACGCTTTGGTCATTGCCAGCACCTGGGGCGTGCACATTTGGGGGGTGTATTGTCTTCCTACTGGAAGATGAACCTAGGGAATAGAATGTACTGCCCCAGAATTTGGCCTTAGGGACATTTGTGTACAGAATTCTGTGATACTGTGTACCCTGAGGGTGGTCCAGCAGTGGGGGTGGGCTCTGCAGCATGGGGCTCAGAGCCCAGGATATGAGCACACAGCAGATATTAATCACTTTAAGGAAGTGATCTAACCCTCTTATTCTTATTAGGAGACTTCATCATTAATGGTTTCCAAATGTTTTCAAATGTGTTCCAGAATTGATGATATGATTGTATAATTTTTTCTTTTGTTCCATTAAAATGATTTATTATATTGATAGATTTCTTAATATTGAACCATCCTTGCATTACTGGCATAAATCTCATTTGGCTTTGGTGCATTTTTATTAAGACTTTCTAAAGCCACGTTTCAAAGGAATTTAATTGAAATCTAACAAAGCTACCTCAAAATATAAAACAACAAAACTATAATATATGTGAGACGGTGATTTCAGTCAATTAAGAAATACGCCATGGAGAATATTGTTTGATCTTGTGGTATTTGCAATGAGAGAGGATGCAAGCATTAGGAGGTGAAGCCATTAAAGGTTTTCATCTCTTGCTTACAAGGGCTCTGGGAATAAGCACCTTTTCCTTGTAAAAAGCCACTTGTAAAAAGCCAATTACTTTTGGATGAAGGGGCTATATATTACTTGCTAATGAGACATCTACTTGGTCACAGTTACATTTTGAAAAAGAGAACAAACTGCCTCCAATCTTACCCTGTATTATATTCTCAGTCTTACTAGGAACCCCCCAAAATTTTAAAAATCAGTTCTGGTCTAGTAACTTGTGACTTACCATAGAGTCTTGGTGGCTCCATTTATTCATAAGAAAAATATAATCGGCCTCAAGTCAGTCTAAAAATTTAATTACCACTTCATTTAACCTTTTCATTTACATGGTTGTTGCTGTTCTTGTCTTCAGTGATGTCCCAAACTATTAGTTTATTCAACAT
>NW_016107327.1:7013663-7132941 GCF_001604975.1 Cebus imitator | reverse complement strand
TTTAATGGTGAAAAGATATACATATATTTAGAATTAGCCAGCTGGACTCAGTTTAGATGATCCCAATTTTGTTGGCAACATCCAAAGCATCGTAATCAGGAGCCAGTCGAACATATGCCTTCTTCTCTCCATCAGGCCGAATCAGGGGACCTTGGCCACATCAATGTCATAGAGCTTCTTCACAGCCTGTTTGATCTGGTGCTTGTTGGCTTTAACATCCACAATGAACACAAGTGTGTTGTTGTCTTCTATCTTTTTCATGGCAGACTCAGTGGTCAGCGGAAACTTGATGATAGCATAGTGGTCCAGTTTGTTTCTCCTGGGGGCGCTCTTCCGAGGATATTTGGGCTGCCTCTGGAGTCGCAGTGTCTTGGGCCGCCGGAAGGTGGGTGACGTGCGGATCTTCTTTTTTTTGTGGCTGTGGACACCTTTCAACACTGCCTTGTTGGCCTTTAAAGCCTTCGCTTTGGCTTCGGCTTTAGGAGGGGCAGGAGCTTCCTTCTTCGCTTTCGGCGCCATCTTGTGAAAAGGGTCCTGTTTCTACTATTGTTTTAGGAAGAATTAGGTTTCTGAGGATGATGAGAAGTTAGGATGAAGCTGATTTGCTCAGGAACACACTGTCTGGTACCTAGCTGATACCTAATAAATATGCATTGAACAGAATCATTAAAAACATATTTTTTCCATAAATATTTACATTTTTCCTACTTTAAACACAATGCCCCATAGCAAATGAAAATGCTGTAAGCTTTATCTTTCTCAAGATAATCAAAGAAGCGTTTGCCTCTCCCTTGGAGTGAGGAATGGGTATAAGCCTGGTTTTCGATTTCCTGTTTCAGAATTACCTGAGTAGCTTTAAACACTTGGATTCCTAAGCCACACGCTAAGTGTACTACTACATAAGATTTCTGGGGGTGGGACAGGAGACAACCATATTTTAAAGAGTTTCCTTAAGTAAGTCTTTCCGTACATCCAAGTTTTTGGCTGGAGGGTCTCAGATTTCATCTTCAGGCTTGGGGCACGTAACAGTTACAAACTGGCTGTGGCAGCTCCCTGGCTCTAGAAGAAAACACCAGCCTAGCTTTTTAGCACTTCTTTTGTCTGTTTTGTTCAAGCATTGAGGCACTGATGAAGGAAACACAAAATCTTATATAGATACTAACGAACTTCCTTCCATTTTATAACGAATAATCATAACACAGCAGATAGATTAGTTGTTTACAATGAGTAGTTGTGTCATAGTGTCTAGCTGAGTATAGGCTCTGCAGGTGACAGCCGAACAGGATCAGGCTCTTTGCCTAAATTCATCCTCACTCCCATGTTAACCTAGTAAACACACAGGGAATGGTGCCAGCGAAGGTCAGGTACCGTTTGTCCCCTGGCAGCACATCATACTGACATTCTAATTTTCATGCTTGGAGGTTAGTTTTTATGCATCCGGGTTGTTGGATTTCCAGGAAATAATGAATCTGAAGCCATGTGTAATTTATAAATACTAGAATATTAGAAGATCATTCTAAGATGGTAAAAGGTTTAAATTCTATAACATGTAGACATAATTGAGTAATCAAAATTTTCAAAGTACTTGCTTCATTCTACATTGCAGAACCATCATTTCATCATGTAATGAGAGAAATACTGCATTTATACTTGCTCGTGGTAACAGCTGAGCTGTTGCTTATATTTATTTTCTAATAGGATGATGTTTAAAAGGCAAACAGAGGAGCATGCTTTAATTGTTACAATAAATTTATTTATCTTTACTATGAATTGGAAAAATAATTTACTCTAAATGATGTGATTTCTTAACATTTGTTATTGGGAGGAAGAAATAAACATGAAGTAAATGAATTTAGGCTGTGGAGACAAGTAGGTTTCTGTACAGAGATGACATGTTGCTATTTTTGTAAATAACTTTGCTTTTTCAAGAAATCAATACATACTACTGAGGAATTTTTGGAAAATACAGAAATGTATAAAGCACAAAATAAAAATTGTTCACTGAGTGTTCTATTTCAGTTGTCTAATATATTAACTTGTTTTCAAGGAAAAGAAAGTGGGAAAAAGTTAGCTGGCATTTTTAGGGTACCTGCTGGGCATTGTGTTATTCAGATTTATTTATGTCATCTCATTTAATTCACCCAACAACCTTATGTGATAAGAATTATCATCTCCATTTTCTAGACTATGACATTTGAAGCTCTGAGACATCAATTAACTTGCCTGGTTTGAACCAGTTGCTCAGTGCAGAGCTGGTTTGTCTACTTTAATGTCTAGGCTCCTTTTGCTAATCAGAGTGATTTGTTTTCAAGTCTATTCGGCTTCGCTTTGGCACTAAAATAGATTTTCCTTTTCATACATATGAAAGTAGTTACTCAAAAATTGCACTTTGGTGTGTTAACTCCGATGGCTGAGTATGGTCTGAACAGGAGGATCCAGGATCTTTTCACTGACAGTGACTAGAAAGATACTTCAAGATAGAACTCCTTAGTGGGAAGAGAAAGGCTTGGATCAACCAATCTCTAAGGAAAAGGATACAGAGTTGTCTGACTTGACTCTGTTCTGTGCAGAACGGAATCAGTGCAGGGGTCAAATGCAGACTTAGAGATGCAGGCAAAACCTGCCATGTGTATGTGCGCTTTCAAAATAATTCCAGATGGGAAGCTAAAATGATAAACATCATTTTCTGAAAATTAGTTAAAAAACTCATTTTCTTCTGCTCCCAAGTTGGTCCCAGGCAAAACTGCATTTTTACTTCCAGAGACATGCTGAAGTTAGGAGGCAGGCCATGTGGTGTGGTGGGGGTGGGGAGAGGTGGGTCAGGGTGGGAGGTGGGATCCTGGCACAGGTGTTTCCAATCTGTATGCTCTCATGCACATCGCCGGTGGGAGAGGAGCTGTGCGGGAAAGCCCAACATGAGAACATACAAAAGAATTGCCTGGCTTGGCCAATACAGATGACATTGCCTCTTACTCAGCTCCTTGAATGCCTTGCCTCTTTCTCCTTGGTTTGCACAGGAAGGGGGACTCAGGGCAGGATGCATATCTGAGGCTGGCCAGACTGTCTGTGCAACTATTGCCTCCTACAATGGTGTCCACCAGCTGTGAAGCCCCATCAACCTTGAACGTTTGGTGGGCGGTGATGGTGAGAGATGTCTGCCTCCTTGCCAATGCCAGGATCCTTTTTATAGATGGAGATGAAGCTGGGGCGCCCCTGGAAGTCCTTGGCCTCTTTCCTGGTCTGTGTGGCAGAACACAGGCTCACAAGGCCAGATGGCAAAGAGGGTGAAAGTTACTTTCAGGCACCCAGCCTTTATTTTTCTTGTATTTATTTCTCTTTTCTCAATGCCTGAATGCCCTTGTCACTTATTCTGATCAAAGTCTGTTTCTACTTCCCTCGTATCAGTCTTTCCCCAAGATGGGTATTCATGTTTCTATGGAAAAGGAATGATTTGTAGCTGGTATTTGAACAAATATTGCTTATTTGAATAGTTATAGATAATTTAAGGTATTTACCAAATAGGAAAGATGAAATAAAATCCAGATTTTTAACAGATATTATTGCATCAGTTGTTGTTTTCGGTATGATAAATAATAAGCTGCTATAATGAAGAGGTCCTCAAGATACAGCATCTTTTTTTTTGTTGTTGTTGAGACGGAGTCTTGCTCTGTCACCAGGCTGGAGTGCAGTGGGGTGATCTTGGCTCACTGCAACCTCTGCCTCCAATTTTCAAGTGATTCTCCTGCCTCAGCCTCCCAAGTAGCTGAAACTACAGGTGTGCGCCACCATGTCCAGCTAATTTTTGTATTTTTAGTAGAGACGGGGTTTTACCATGTTGGCCAAGTTGGTCTCAATCTCTTGACCTCGTGATCTGCCCACCTCAGCCTCCCAAAGTGCTGGGATTACAGGCGTGAGCCATCTCGGCCGGCGATACTGCATCTTAAATAAGAGTTTGTTGTCTCCAATGTAACTGTGTGGAGCTTGGGTCCCTGGATTTGTTTAGGAACCTGGGTTCTTTTTCCGTGGTGTCATTTCATCATCCTCTACAGCATTGTCCTCCTGTAGGAGATTGAAGCTGCCACATGACCATACTATTTCTAACTTGTTAGAAGGGAGAAAGAGAAGAACTTCATGGCAAGGGATTTCTTTTAAATAAGTAGAAGTTTCACATATTGTGTCTGTTGATATTCTGTTCTCACACGGTTGTACCCTGCTGCAAGGGTTATTGGGTGGCAGTGTCCACAGCTAGAACTCAGTAATGTGGGTGTGCTCTCTTTCCCCCAGCAGGGACAGAATGAAAACCAGGGGCCAGATGGCAACCTCTGCTACAGATTAAACATGAGTTTAGAGAAAACGAATAGGTAACAAATAGTACAAATTGTACACAGATGGTATAGAGCAAAATTGCAAAGGAGGTAAGGGAATGACTGAGGCTTAGGAAGTACTGCACATGAATGATGGATCGAGTTTAAAATCTTCTCTTGGTCAACAAAACAGAAGACTAATTGAAGTGTAGCAGAAAGTGGGTTGGGCTTGGATCAAGGAATGTGAGTTCTAGCTTTTCCCTCTTCCCTGGGCTGTGTGTTCTGGGTCTGCCACTAACCTAATTTAAAATTTGGTTTAATCATAATTTCTTCCTGTAGCATAATCTGCAAAAAAAGATATTGGATGAATGCTGAGGCTCCTTTCATACTTAAAGTTCTTGCGAATTTCTCATTTTAGAGCTTCATCTTCAACAACTTATAAGATAGAACATTTTTGGATGAATTAGAGGTGTAGACATCCCTGAACCTCAGAAATCTCTAATCTAGGTGGATTGTCTCTCTCTCTCTCTGTGTCTTTCTCTCTCTCTCTTTCTCTGTCTCACACACACACACGTGCACACACACAGTGGTGAAGTAGGCTTAGCACCTGTGAATTGATGCCCATAAAATCACATACCCAGCCCACGCCTCTCTGCGCAATCCTCAATTCCAATGTGATGCCAAAGAGGTGGCCCTCCTGGGACAGTTGGTATAATTGCTGACAACCTATAATCTGTAATCTTCTCCCAGGCTTGGTTACAGAGGAATTCTGGGCTCTGTTTTTATTCTCCTCTTGGGAGGTGTGTGACCATTTTCCTTTTGCTGCTCAGCAATTAGAGGCTCCTGACAATGTGGTCGGTCAAAGAGTGCTCCCCAGAAGGAAGGAGAATCCCCTATTTTTGGCAGTAAAGTTTCTCTTGATCTAGCCTTCCAGTGGCTTCTGATTCTCCTTTCTTTCCTGTTCTTGGGGACTTTTTTTTTTTTTTCAATTAGAGATTGAATAGTGAAAAGTTGGGATTTTTGTAAAACCTTGAAAGCAATACACAGGAAACAAGTTGATCATACTATGCAGAGCAATATTCTTGGTGTAGAGAGATGAAGAGAAAAGACATCATTCCTGCCCTAAGTTGCTCATGAATCTTTCCATGATAGTTTAGGGATAACCTGCTTTGAGACAGCAAAATTGACCAGTGACATTTTTCAAAGTGTTTTATGGCACTCTTGACTTCCAGAGAAACTTGACAAGAATTTGGGGGCTACTCTACATGTGAAATTAAAACTTTAAATATTTTATGAACTCGTAAACATTTTTCTAAATTATAAGGATGGTAAAGAAAGAATTTCTTATCCTAATTCTTTTCCACTCTTCTTGCTCATGAAACTTCAGTCAACAATGAGTGAGGATCACACAGGAAGTTGAGTATAAATGTTGCCATGTACAGTGATACATTTTTCATTCAACTTTCTTTATCATTCGGGGAAAAAAGGAAAGAAGAATGTCCATGATATTCAAAATTTTATCCTCAAGTTTTTTTTAACCATAATTTTATTTTATTATTTTTCTGATAATTACAATAACAGTAATAAGTATAAATGAGGAAGCTTTTTTCATTGGTTATGTGTGGACTAGATAGATAATCTATGATAAGACAGATGATCTAGTCTAAGATAACCTTGTGATTTACTAGTCATGTGACCTGGGAGAAGTTACATGAAGTCTCTGTGCCTCAGTTTTTTCATCTATAAAATTGGGTCGGTCAGTTATTATACTTACCTCCTTGCATTATTGTGAGGAAAATAAGTCTACATTTTTAAAGTATTTAGAACAATGCCTGGTATGTATTAAATAACTGGAAGTGTTCATTAAACAAATAAATAAATAGAAAATTCAAATCCCCTTAACACAAATTGTTTACTGTAAACTGGTATTGACTTCTTACTATGTGTTATGTGTGTATATCTGTTTATACTTAACATTTTATCTCTTGATCAAGTGAGTGCAATTTAATTATTTAATACGTAAATGTGACTAAAAGTTTTGCAAAACCCCTGGACTAGGTGCTTTCTAAAACTATCTTTCAGGTCAATAATTTGATCATTCTTTGAATGCAGCAAAATTCAATGGGATCTTTTAAAAATAGGTCGGAGGCATTCTGTTTGTAAATCTTCCTCATGACTGTAAAGCAGGCTGTTTTCCTTGTCCACTATTTCTCTTTCTCCATCTGACTGATATAATGCAACTAGCATTGCCATATGGAAATGCTGCATAAACTTTGTTGGAGAATTCATGAATGCTTACAAGATTTTATGTTCCAAAAAGGGGAGGAAAAACCTCTATCACTATAGTACATGGTAGAGAGTGACCAGTCAGCCTGGCCAACATGGTGAAACCCCATCTCTACGAAAAAAATACAAAAACAACTAGCTGAGCATGGTGGCACTCACCTCTAGTCGCAGCTACTTGGAAAGCAGAGGCAGGAGAATCGCTTGAACCTAGGAGGTGGAGGTTGCAATGAGCCAAGATCACATCATTGCACCCTGGCCTGAGTGACAGAATGAGACTCCATCTCAACAAACAAATAAAAAAAGAAAAGAAAAAGAGTCACAAGGACTGCAGAGACACCAGTGAAAGGCTATAGTATTTGAAAAGAGAGAAATGTTTCCAAACTAAGATCTTCATTGAAAGGTGATATTTAAGCCAGGGATTTAAGGAGAATTTATCTATGTGGATGTGTTAGGAAGGAACACGATGAGATCAATTCTGGACTCATCGAGTTGGAGATGCCTGTGGGATATTCAAGTGGAGGGGCCATGAGGGGCCTGAGAGAAGTCAGGGAAGGCATCACCTGCTTAGAGGTAGCAGGTGAGGCCTGAGTGTGGAGGAGAATAGATAGGGAGGTATTTAAGGCTTCTCTCCAGCTGGTACTGCCCTTCCCTCCCTTCTTCTCCATCTCAATCCTGGTATGCATCTTCTCTCACTATTCTCAGATCCTTCCTGTGCAGATGTCATAGATTTCTTAACTGATTTTCATGAAGCTGTCAATGATGCAATGCTTTCTCTTTGCATGTTGAAAAAGAGTGCTAGCAGAGGGCAGTGCTTAACTCAAAGTTTAGTAAACACAACTTAATGCTATAATTTTAGACCATGTGGTGTTTTGTTGAGGGAAGAGTTTTGTGGTATGGGGTGGGGTACATGCCTTCTGGTTCTTTACTAGTACAGAATACACCTAGTAAAGAACCAGTAGTGTCGTCCCTCGGTATCCATGGGATTGGTTCCAGGACCCCTGGAGATAGATGCCAGAATCCACAGATGCTCAAGTCCCTGATATAAAATGGTGTCGTATTTGCATATCACCTACGCACATACTCCCATACTCCCATACACTTTAAGTCATCTTTAAATTACTTATAATACCTAATACAACATAAATGCTATGTAAATAGTTTTACACTGTATTGTTTAGGGAATAATGTCAAGGAAAACATCTGTACATGTCCAGACATCTGCAACCATCCATTTTTTAAAAAATATTTTCCATCCACGGTTGGTTGAGTCCATGGGTATACACTGTCTCCATGGAGGCCGGCTGTGTCTTGTTTCTGTGAATGATGCTGCTGGTTGGGAATGCTAATTCCCTCCACAGTAGAGAAGACAAAATTGCCCTCTGTCTTGCTATCTGGCTTCCACCCAGAAGCACTTTTCTGCGGCCTTCAGAGTTACCTTTCTCCCACTGTGAAGCTCCGTGGACAGGTCTTTATAGAAACTGTAGCTACACAGCGCTGCCCTGCTTAGCCCCAAGTCCAACAGGGAGAATCTGCTGAGGAACATGCCTCAGAAGTAGAATTAGGAACCCCAAATCACAAAGCACCCCCTATTTTGCTTTTCTCCTTTTCCTCATGCTTCTTTTGTGGCTCTTCTCCATCTCTTTTAAATTTATTTTTATTTTTTGATAACTTTCTTTTTTTAAAGACCAAGTCTCTGTTGCCCAGGCTGGAGTGTAGTGGCATGATATCGGCTCACTGCAACCTCTGCTTCCCAGGTTCAAGTGACTCTCCTGCCTCAGCTTCCAGAGTAGCTGGTATATTTTAGTGGAGATGATGTTTCGCCATGTGAATCAGGCTGGTCTCAAACCTCTGACCTCAAGTGATCTCCCCGACTTGGCTCCCAAAGTGCTGGGATTACAGGCACGAGCCACTGTGCCTAGCCAACTTTTTAATTTTTACTTTTTATGAGTACATAGTAGGTGTACACATTTATGGGGTTTTGGGGATATTTTGACACAGGCATACAACGTGTAATAATCACATCAGAGTAAATGGAGTATCTATCGCCTCAAACATGTATTCTTTGTGTTACAAACAATCCAATTATACTCTTTTAGTTATTTTTAAATATACAATTAAATTATTTTTGACCATAGTCACCCTTCTGTGCTAGCAAATACTAGATCTTATTCATTCCTTTTAACTGTTTTTTGGGCCCATTAACTATCACCTCACTACCTTCCCAGCCTCTGGTACCCATCTTCTACTCTGTCTCCATGAGTTCAACTATTGGAATTTTTAGCTCCCACAAATAATTGAGAACATGTGACGTCTGTCTTTCTGTGCCTGGCTTATTTCACTTCACATAATGAGCCCCAGCTCCATCCAAATTGTTGCCTTTCTCTTCCTTTTTCTCTGGCATTCACTTAGTTATTCCCCATCTCTCTGTGACTATAGCATACAAAGAACTGGTGGATATTTAAGACATGGTTTCTGCTTCAGGAGTTTACGATGTATCGGATATAGTGGTCATCAATGTTTTACCAAAGAGCTCTGGTTCTTCCCTTTTCTACATGCATGACAAGATCATTTAGTATCCAGTTGTCCTCATTTTACTATTGAGGAAACAATGTTCAGAACATGTAAGTAACTTGTCTGCTGTCACACTGCTCGGGTTCATCTGTTGCTACAATCTGTGCTGTTTCTATTGCGCCATACTGTGTTTAGGGTGGATGGGTACGTTGACGGGTCAAGTTTTGGGAAAGGGCATCCCAGGTTAAGAGGCAGGACAGGAAAAATGCCAGATATGTTTTTGAATCTGTTAGTCAGTTCAGCTTGTCAAATAGCAGAAAAGACTGTGTGTTGGGAGGCGGCAGGAGGTGAGGCTGGGGTGTAGGCAGCCTCAAATGTCAGGATGAGGAATTTGGAATTGCTTCCATTTCTACCAACATGTTTTAACAAATAGGGCATATCACATTCCCATTTGTATTTTTGCCTTTCTGAAGAGTTTTTCGTCCTGTTAAAGTTGAACAAGATAAAATGGCCTAAAGTGGCAGAATGAGGGGTTTAGGTGAGAGGGTCACTCACCCGCTAAGGACTGTGCATGATTCTAGGTGCTGGGGCAACCGTGCTAGACAACGCAAGACCTATCCTCTTAGAGTGGAGATTCCAGAGATACCAGGAGAATGGTGATTAATCCATGGAATAGCTCATGGGAGAGAATTTAACATGCCCCTCTCTGGAGGACAGATGCTCACATATCTTGAGGAATTTAATAATGAGGTTGTCTTACTGTAGAAAATAGAGAAGGAGATGGGATTGAGAAGGCAATTTTTATAAGTGGAAGGTTAGAAGAAAAGGCTTTAACATTCCAGGAATGTAATGAATGCATATTCTATTGTCATTAAGGAGGGAGACTAAACCAGCAAGGGATTTTTTTTTTTCTTTAAAGCTTCTTTGCGAAGAAACAGTGTGGAGTAACTGAAAATCATGCAATTAGATGAAACAAGAGTTTTGGCATCTTGCTTGAAGCCTGCTGAGCTGGAAGGCCTGTGACCGAAGGTCAAGGAGAGTGTGCAAGCAGATACGGATTAATAAACACTGGAATGTCTTACTGAGATAGTAGTATTTGGATTATAAAACACTTTTAAAAACTATTTGAGCCCATGATTAATTGGGGCTCACAAATTTCAAGCAGTGAAATGTGTTTTACTGCAATTGCTATTAAGAACTCCTATCAGCTATCTGATTCCTTGATTTCCCTAGTGAATTTTATAATCTAAATTAAACAGAGAATAGTATAAATTTTCCCTTTTTTTGGGTAGCTGATTAAAACCAGTATCATCTCAATTTACTGTTACATAGTAGTTATATCTGTCTCTATGGAACAATTTATTATGTATCTGATTACTTCCAATATTTTTATGAATTGATCATCAGCCAATTTGAAAACTTACTGATCTAAAATACGTTTGGTAATAACAGAATATACTGCCTGAAAGAATTATTAATAAAATAAATCAGGATGCATAGAAATTGGCATCTCTCCCTGTATAAATTATATTGTCATCAGACTGTGAATCATTTCTTATCACGTATTTCTAACTCCACATTGGGCAGTAGCAGCTTCATCACCAATTCATAAGTATGCCAGACTAAGGGAAACTATTTTCTTAACAGATTTCTTTCTTAAACCCGTTTCAAAAAGAGAGAACAGAAACAAGAGAATGAAAAGATTCATATTTTATTCAATTGCAGAACTGCCTAAAAATACTACTATAGTTTGATGACAATGCCTTTAGTTTCTGAATTTGTGTATATGCTATTTCAGGTGTAATAGAAGTTTGCGAATGGAGATTTTCTCAAGTTTTTCTTTTTTCTTTTTCTTTTTTTTTTTTTTTTTGAGACAGAGTCTTGCTCCGTCGTCAGGCGCCAGGCTGGAGTGCAGTGGCGCAATCTCGGCTCACTGCAACCTCCGCCTCCCAGGTCCAAGCAATTGTCCTGCCTCAGCCTCCTGAGTAGCTGGGAATACAGGCGCGTGCCACCATGTCCAGCTAATTTTTGTATTTTTAGTAGAGATAGAGTTTCACCATGTTGGCCAGCATGGTCTCGATCTCTTGACCCAGTGATCCGCCCGCCTCGGCCTCCCAAAGTGCTGGGATTACAGGTGTGAGCCACCGCACCCAGCCTTCTCAAGTTTTTCAAAAGAAAAATTCTTTAACACACGCAGCACAGGCAACTCATCATGAAAGACCTGAGATGGAGAAAAACATGACAAAGAATATTTTCATTCCCTGTAAGCACAGCTATCTAGTCACATTACAGAACAGAATCTGAACGGAGGAGGGAAAACCAAAGAGTGCTTTTGGATGTTCTTCATGCTGTCACAATCCCGAGAATAAAATAAAACGTTCTTAGGAGAAGCAGGGCTGTTTGTTCTGACCCCCTCTACTCCCTCTCACAAGCACTGCTGGGTTTTTCTCAGCAGGGCTGGGAAGTGTGCTTTCCTTGGGGTGCAGGAGAGAGTGACATCTACTTCTCTTACCTCTCCCAGGAATTTTCTGAAGGCCCAGGGAAGAATTTTTATTCTATGTGTGAGTCAGTTGGATTAACTTTATGGAGTGTCTGTGACAAACCACAGATCAGTGGGGGAAGTGGATAATTAGAAGTTATGGGTTTGGCGGGAGTGTGATGCTGAATTCTCCCTCTGTCTCTTAGTCTCACCCTCTAGAAAGTCCAGGATCCTTGTTCTGTTGTTGGTACCCGGAAAGGGCTGCTGCTTCCCACCTCCGACCTGCTGTGTAAATATACAACTGAAAAATGGACTGTCCTGACCTTCACTGGGCTTTACGCATTCTAGTCAGTTTCTCCCTGGGAGTTCAGTTTTAATCCTGAAGACTACATGGGCACTTGAGGAGTCCAGATTCTGTGGCTTGACGGTGATCTGTGTGGATGGCAGCTATCCCTCCCCACTGGTTCTTGAAGATTTCTCGTCTTCAAGCATGATCCATGTGTTGTGTGACAGTTATCACCTCTCTCTGTGCACATCTGTCTCCCTCACCTTCTTACAATGTCCATGCATTGCTGTGTTTACTTTATCAAGGGATCTGAATTCATGATGGCGAGTAGCACCAGGCAGTGCATCTAAATGACACAATGTTACCCAACACTGGAAAGAGGCTGGGGTCAGCTACAGGAATACCGAAAACAGGAATAAGCTTAGGAGGTCAAGGAATGTGTGCCCAGGTGGGCAGGAGGATAGATGACATGGAAACCAGGGAACAGCTTTAAGAGGATGAGAAGTCTGTTGAGTTTGGAAGGCTGACCAAGGAGGAGCAATCTCCAACTAGAACACATAAAGATAGTGCACAACTGGACACGGGCCAACAGAGGGCTTTGGTATTTAGAGAACAGATGCTTAAAAAAGTCATGCAAGGAATGTTTACAGAAGAAAGCCGGTATTGTTATGGCAGCTGAGGGAGTAGAACATTTGGGTAAGGCAGGGGACTGGAAGTGGGTTTTCTGTGGTGTGGAAATGACTTCTTTGTATCCACATTATGAGCCCCCAAATAAGAAGAGATCCTGCCTTCAAAAAACTAACTTCTGCTCATCTTTCATATTACAGGGTGCTCTTTTGATCACTTTTTAAAATTCGATTTTTTTTTTCTAAGAAAGTATTATTTAGAGAACATATAGCCTTAAGATGAGTAAAACATGTAAAACTCTTAATAGAATTTTACATACTTGTAGATATTATTTAATGGAATTTTATGTATATACATAATTTATTTCATATTTACTTATATGATTTAATATGTAATATATAATTATATATAAATAAAATGTGATATATATATATAGATTTAACATAATTTAGTGATCATTCTTAGAAATATTCATTTATTTTTAAATAAGTATCAGCCTATCTATGTACCAGACACTGTTCTAAGAAGGAGACAGAATTATAACAAAGGAGACAAGATTTCTGTCCCTGCAGGGAAGGCAAAGTCTCTGAAGATGAGCTCTATGGAGAAAAATAAAGCAGGTAAAGGGAGTAGTTTTAGATACAAGCTTTGGATGATGTTGTAGAAGTCTTTAAAAGCCCACTTTAAAAGCCATACAGTCAAAGGTTATGTTGTGGAGATCACAAATATACACCCACAATATGAATGAGACATTATAGCAAATGTTATGCCCATTTTTATATCAAGGGACACCTGTGACTTATATTAACATTTCCTAAGATCATATGAAATATGGACTAAAAAATGCTCAGCCAGGTTAGATGAATCATGAGGGCGTTTTCATGATGAGAACATCAACATAGAGGATACATGGAAAGAGCTCCGATAGAATTGTTTCATGGCATGTGAATGGAAACAAATCACGTTCCCACCAGTATATTTTATATATTGTGAACTTCAAGTTTGCCTGTGAACATAAATTAATAAATTAAACGTTGATATGGAAGTGTACATTTTCTATATCAATTACATAAAATTTTGTACATGGAAGTTGGTCCCCAACCTTTTCTATCTTTTCACTGGGAAACCAGGTGATCACCTTACTTTGGGGATGGTTTTATATTTGGACATGGTAAGTAGCCTGGCCTGTGGCTGGGTGATGAATGTCAAGTATGCCTCTCAAACCTGCTGCACAGAATTTAGCAAGAAGCAGGTGCTGGAGAGCTATTTGTTGAAGCCTGGCTGAAGCTTCTGTCCCTGAGAACAGCTTCCTAAGGCTGAGTTGTGCATTACATCATCTGCTAGTAAAATACTGATATGGTTTGGATCTGTGTCACCGCCCAAATCTGATGATCAGTTGTAATCCCCGGTGTTGGAGGTGGGGCCTGGTGGGAGGCGTTGGGATCATGGGGATGTTTTGCTCATGGTTTAATTCCATCCCACTTGGTGCTGTCATCACGAGAGTGGGTGAGTGAGTTCTCCTGAGATCTGGGTCTTCAGAAGTGCGTAGCGCTCCTTCTCTCACTCTTGCTTCTACTCTGGCCATGTGAGGGGTGTGCTTTCCCTCATAATTGTAAGTTTCCTGAGACATCCCCAGAAGCAGAAGTCGCTGTGCCTCTTGTACAGCCTGCAGAACTGTGAGCCAATTAAACCCCTGGGTTTTCTTTGTTGTTGTTTGTTTTTGAGACAGAGTCTCACTCTGTCACCCAGGCTGGAGTGCAGTGGTGCCATCTCAGCTCACTGCAACCTCTGCCGCCGGGTAAACCTCTGTTTTTTAGAAATTACCCAGTCTCGGGTATATCTTTATAGAAATGTGAAAACAGACTCATACAAACACTTATCCCGGTTTCTGAGCAGTCAAACTGCAAGCCTGAGGAGTGGACAGAACATTCTCTGCTTTGTGTGGATTTGAATGTGTGAAGCAGAGTAGGACAGTATTACCTAAAGGAAGCCCTTGGCCTATTGCCCAGGCTGGGTAGATGATGTAAATGAGACTCGAGTCTTTATATACTTTACTTCCTGATAATACTCTCCTAAAGGCAGGGCGTGCATCACCCAAAATTAGGGTGGAGAGGCCCTGTAATGTGATTGAGTGGTGTCAAAACGCCTCTCTGACTTTATATATTGTCCCAGCTTGCCAAAGTGCCAAAAATTTCCACCAATAGGCGTCTTAGAGCCAAGCTGGGGCCCAGCCCTCTCCTGCTCTTCATCCTTTGAACTCCCTTGTGGCACAGCTCTCATTAAAAAGGCAGACATGATGGTCAAAGGGGAGGCACATGAACCCAGTAACACTTAAATGTTAGTTATTTTACCTGGTTAGCTGACGGTAGCCTAGGGAAGGCCTACTGCAATGGGGCAGTGAGTGAGTTAAATTTGAGTGGACCTGAATGGAGCCATCATCTGGAGAGCTCTAGGAAGCTAAGGGCAGATGGAGGACCCCAGAACGTTTGGAGGGAGCAGTGGGAGGCAGAATTCTGACTTCCAAGGACTTTCCTTTGTGTCATCTCCTCCTGATGAGTGTGGGTGGAACTGTGAATGAGATAAGATTCATTCCTGTCTATTATATGGTAGAAAAGAGGTTGCAAATATAATAAAGCTTCTGAATCAGTTGACCTTAAGAAGGAGATTATCTGGGTGAGCCTGACCTAATCACATGACCCCTTTACATCTGGGTCGGAGATGAGGGAAGTTGGAGATTCAGAGCATGAGCAGATCCGGTGTGCCATAGCTGGCTTGATAGGTGGAAGGGGCCACAGGGGAAGGAGTATGGATGGCATTTAAAGAGCTGAGGGCTGACACTCTGCTGATAGTCAGCAAGAAAACAGGGACCTCCATCCTTCAACCACAAGGAGCTGAATTCTGCCAACAATGGGAAAAAGTTTGAAAGCAGATTTTCCTCCAGAGCTTCCAGCCAAGGACCTAGCCAGAGGGATACCTTGATTGGAGCCTTGTGAGACCCTGAGCTGAGGACCTAATGAGCTCAGGGTCTCACGAGGCTGCAGTCAAGGTGTCCTGCTGGCTAGGTCCTTGGCTGGATGTCTGACCTATGGAACTTCAGGTCAATAAATGGGTGTTGCATGTGAGGGACGGGAGAGAGCATCAGGAAGAAAAGCTGATGGATGCTGGGTTTAAAACCTGGATGCCGGGATGATCTGTGCAGTAAACCACTATGGCACACATTTACCTATGTAACAAGCCTGCACATCCTTCACATGTACCCCTGAACTTGAAATAAAAGTTGAAGAAGACAGAAAAATAAGTAAATAAATTGGTGTTGTATCAGGCCACTAAATAAGTGGTTATTTTTGATGCAACAATAGAAAATGAATACGTTCTACTAATGTCACAGTTTTTCTGGATGTGCATATTGCTATTGAATTACTTTCCTCCTTACGAGACAGGTCAGTGGATGGGTTACTTTTAGAGAAGCTCCTTATATGTTATTGCTGGGGAACCTGAGACCTGCGGGGTGCCGTTTTCCCCTTCCCCTTTCTTCACAACAGCTGTATACCAGCTATGATATTGTAAAATAGCCATGAGGTTTTTTGTTTTTTTCCCATTTGGTTTTGCACGCTGTAGGGATTCCAGCACTTCTGCTTCTTGTAGCAAGGCCAAATATAGACACTAAATAGCACGTTTGGAAGCACCTCATATTTCCCTTTTGTCAATGTCTTGCTCTGTTTGCAGGCATCACACTGCTCTTCATTCCAGCTCTCTCGCCCTAGGTTTGGATCTGGGGCTTTCAATTCTCACCCTGAGAAAGCACCCTGATAAGGACAACACCACCACTGTGTTGGGGCATGGTCCCTTCCCACGCAGGTGTGAGCTGTGCTTTCTCTCCCATTATGGTCCCCCTGTGACTCCCACGTGTTCCCGGGCCAATCTCTCCCCTGACGATCTTGTACCAGACAGTCTCTTGAACCTGCATATTCCCCATCAGCAGTAGGAGAGTGGCAGTGGTTTGATATTCTTTCTAGGCGTGAGTGAGAAGGAGACACCTGTGGGCCTGGCAGCACATCTGTTATCAAATCAATGGAGGCTCAGGTTGGGAGCACTGAGGTTAGGTGACCACCAAAGGTGATCCCAGGGGCTCAGCCCTTGAATTCTATGGAAGCCCTGGTAGACATTCAATCCATGTTAATTGATGATAGTGACAGATCAGGGATTTAACTCCCCAAAATGTGGATCCCAGTGTGGGTGAACCACAAAAACCATGTATTGAGATTGATGCACAAGTAATTCAATCAATGAGGCCATTGAGGTCACTGAAAATGGAGTTTTAGAAATCAGTTGATTCAAGGGCTACTTTGGATGATGGCTCAACCTTGGGCTCTCACAGCCACATCTTCCTCTTTCAGGACAGAAATAAGATGGGCCTGATTATCTGCTCCCCTGTGTTGTTGAGCACTGTGATGGTTAATACTGAGTGTCAACCTGATTGGATTGAAGGATGCAAAGTGTTGATCCCGGGTGTGTCTGTAAAGCTGTTGCCAAAGAAAATTACCGTTTGAAAGTCTGAGAAAGGCAGACTCACCTTTAATTTGGGTGGGCAGCACCTAACCAGCTGCCAGCATGGCTACAATATAGAACAGGCAGAGAAACATGAAAAGACTGGGCTGGCCTAGCCTCCCAGCCTACTTCTTTCTCCCATGCTGGATGCTTCTTGCCTTCATACTCCAAGTTCTTCAGTTTTGAGACTTGGGCTGGCTCTCATTGCTCCTCAACTTGCAGACGGCCTACTGTGGGACCTTGTGATCATGTGAGTCAATACTTAATACACTCCCCTTTATATCTCTATCTATTCTATTAGTTCTGTCCTTCTAGAGAACCATGACTAATACAACTGTCCACAACTCAGGAAGCTGGTTCTTTTCTGAAGCTCTCATTCTAGGCCATTGTCCTCTGTATGATGGTTTTGTCATTATCTTTATAAACACACGTATGCACACACACATCCACACATAGATCACACCAATTGGGAGTAATGGAGTCCTCATTCTGGGGCCCTGGCAGAGAAGGCAGCAGTGATCTGCTGGAGATGCTCTTCTCAGGACAATGTCAGAGAGGCAAGAGCACACATGGAGCCATGCTGCCTCTAAGCCCAGGCTTGGAACTGGTGCCATCGTGTCTGCCTACATTTCATTAGATAAAGCGAGTTAGGGGCCTGCACTCCAAGTGGAGGTGTGGGGAATTATACTTCTGCCTTAAAAGAGGAAGGCAGGAAATAAATATTTTTGATCATCAACCTATTCTACCTCAGGGGGTAAGCTGAATGTATGTGTGTGTAATATATTCTGTCTTTTTAAACACAGAAGCACCCACCCACGTGGTGAGACCTCTGAATTGCTGAATGACTTCAATGCTGGGACATTTAACATATGTGGACCATGTTCAACTGTTTTAGCACAAGAGCTTCCCCTGTATTAATATTTTCTGGTTTTTCTTCTGGCCTCTCCACATTAATTCAGGTCACTCGCTGTTAAAAAACGAGACAAGATAGTGTTTCAAAGAAAAATGTTCTCTATGAAATATTTAAACCTGGTTAAAACTACCGGCAATATGGAGCTGAATGTTTTATGTGATAACTGGTGCTCAAATCTTGGTTCCCTTCAGGGAGGAAGGGAAGAGCAGAGGTGGTAAACCCAGGCCCTGGGCTTGTGATTCAGTTGCCCAGAGGAATTTTCCACCCAAAGCCTAACACCCATGCTGAGATGTTGGGTTCTCTTGGTTTATTCAACAAGAGGAATGGAAGTTAGAGTTTCTAGTACCCATCACTCTGAAAAAAGCATCAAGGGAAAAGGAGTGCAGGCAGGGGTATGTTACTGTTTTTGGGGGATCTTCCCTGTGCTAGTGACTGTGGCTACTGTTTTATATGTGAGGGTAATTATGGCTCAGAGCAGTTAAGTAATTTATCTAAGTTCTCATGGCTAGAAAGAAGTGAGCCGGCAAGGATTCAGCTTCCAAAAGCCTATGCTCCTGGCACGACACTATATTTGGATGGAATGGCATTCTTTCCCTACACCAGCGATGGGAAGCTCATAAGGAAGGTTACGGAAACAACTCAAGATTGTAGCAGTGACCTAGTACTGACCTTTGGGCTCTTTATAACTTCTACTGGTACTGAACAGCAATCTCTTGTCTCTGACAGTTCTTTAAACTTTCCTCCTTAGTCTTCTCCAGGTGAATGTCTTCAGTTCCTTTTCACGTGATACAGTGTTCAGTTTTAATCACCCTTGGTTATCCTTCTTCAGATGAACTCCAGCTTCTCTTAAGTGGCAAGGGATGAAAGAAAAAGCCAGAAGAATTCTCAAAAAGATAGGCAAGCCCACCTGCTTTATCTTGATGCGACAACGGCAGGCGACTTTCTGGTTTGGGTTCTGTCCTGGAAGTATAGGCAGCCCTTTGTCCATTACACTGCATGGAAATTCACCCTTGGGCAGGGGCTGTGTTGTGTCCAGGGGGTATGGGGCTCCAGCCCCAGTTTGGATGTGCAGTAGAGTTGAAACCATAGAGTTGGCTATCACCTGCTTCTCTCTGGTTATTTATTAGCTAGGTATTTATTATACCACTTCAAGAAGAGACACAGGAAGGGGAGGTTAAATAGAGAGGACCCAAAGTGCTCATATTCCCATACCTCGTTCCCTCCCTCTGATGGTAGATGACAGGAGGTCATCACCAGTTAGCCCTTGAACAGCCCAAGGTTACAGCATGAGCTGTCTATACTACTAAAGAATCACAGTATAGATTAAATAAATAGGTGTGGAGAGCTGTGGATTTATCCACACCTATCAAGGTGTATATTTATGAATAAATATGAAAAATATGAAACACCAAGGTAATGGAAAGGAAGATAAATAGTGTACTTTAAGGAAATGCACTAAGGAAATGGACATGTGCACACAAAAATCTCTGTGGCTTGATTCTCAATAGAAAGCAACTCATATTTTGTTTGGGGAAGAACCTTTCCCATTATCTTGGTGTTTTAACCAAATCTGTGTCTTTCCTTGGTGCTTTGTGGAGCAGATCTCCTTAAGTAAGTAACTGCTTTGAGTGCAGACCTCTTATTTGCTACAGTGTCCAGTCTGTGTTCTAAGGGCACTATCACCGCCTGAAAAAGGGATTTTGGCAAAGCCCCCCACATTATAGATTGAATTGTGTGCCTCCACAACTTCAAATGTCCTTATCCCCAGAATGTGACCATTTGGAGACAAGGTCTTTATAGAGGTGTGAAATTAAAATGAGGCCATTAGACTGGGCCTGAATCCAATATGAGTGGTGTTCTTATAAGAAGAGGGAATTTGGCCACAGACTCGCATAGAGGGACAATGATGTGAAGAGACACAGGGAGAGGATGACCAATGACAAGCCAAGGAGAGAGACCTGGAACAGATCCTGCCTTCGCTGCCCTCAGAAGAAACGATCCCTTCTTGACACATTGAGTTCAATCTAGCTTCCAGACCTGGGAGATAATATATTTCTTTTGTTTAAGCCACTCAGTTGATGGTGTTACAGTAACCCTAGCAAACACATACACCCCATTCAGAAATACATATTGTATGCCAGATAAGAGGGGGAAGATGAAGAAAGGGAGAAAAGAATGAATTGGGGAGAGTGTGCTTAATGATCTCAAGATGTGTGTGGGTAGTGGCTAAGTTTGGGAGGGGGAAGGGATCACTGTGGGCAGGTCCTGCACGAGGTCATTGCAGTGACTGTTTATTGCAAATATATTAAAAAATCAATAATCCACCCAAACTTGAAAATAATTCTAAAATTGAGGTCACTTTCATTCTTAAAAAAATATTTCAGTGGGAATGTTGCAGTCCCCAAAGCATGGGTGTGCCAATGGGGAAGAAAGGTATCTTCTTGGTGGGAATTTGCATTTATTTCGCCCTCCCTCCCCACCAGCGGATGCCCCCAACCCTGCATTCTTTCACAGGGATGTCTGGCCGAAGGGAGCCCTGGGCCCTCTGAAAGCAGCCACTGTGAATTCCTTTAGGTAGGGATTTGATCGGGCTGTTTTCATTCTGCTTTCTATTAAGATGAACTGCCAGTGTGTGTTATGTCCAGACAACCACCTTGTGGAAACCCAGAGAAAGCTGCAAAATAGAAACGAGGTAATCTCCTTGAAGTAGCTTGTCGGGGCCTTCTCAGGTCAGCAGGGAGGAGCCGAGCGCCCCAGCGTCCTTGAGATCTGAGTGGGGTTGCGAGAGTGCCCGGTGCCTGCCTCCTCACGCCCTTGGAAATCACAAAGAGCCTTTATGTCCACTGCAGCCTGTGAATCGGCTTTCATCATTGGCACCAAAGACCCGCCACTCTCCGGTAATAAAGGACACGAAGATCAATCCCGAGGGAGAAGACTCCAGTTCCAGAATGTCCCTTTGTCCAGAAACAGCTGTGTGGAATTCAAGACTATCCAAGGATGGAAAGATCACAGGATCTCTTTCTTTCATTGTCTACTTGTTCATCTGGGCGCCACACTGTGCTTCTGCCATCTACGGAGCTGCCCACCGCCGGGAAGGCGTGAGGCCTTAGGTTAAAGATTTATTCTTTTCTGCAGAGGCTCAAGGCAGCTGTTAACTCTCTCCTTGTCTTTCTTTCATTTAAAAAATTTATATTAACATCATTTGGAAATCTACAGGCATAAGAATATATAAATCACATATGGACAATTTAAAGAGCAATAAAGCAACTAACACCTGTGTACCCATCTCTAACTTTAAGAAATAAATGCTCCTTCTTCTTTCAGAGGCATTGTAGTAACACCAGTGGAACCTTATTTTTCTTCTGGGTATTATCTTTTCATATGGTTGTGTTACCCTGTCAGGCTATGGGGTTCAGAGCATATAAGGGTATAAGAATAATTAACTTGAGTGTTGGCCTCTGTCCTCCCACTGGTGTACCAAATATTAGCAAACAAAGGCACAGCACTGCAGTAAATCACTTTGCTAGTGAATGCAGCTCAATTAAAAAAAAGTCTGTTTCAAAGTTTACGTAGATAAACCTCCATCCATCTACTCATCAATTCATCTGTCTGTCCATCTGCCCAATATTCGATTTATTTGTAACTCATTAATTCATCAGTAAAATATTTATTGTGTGCCTACTGTGTACTAAACACTCAACAGACCCAAAAGGAGTGGGAAGAGAATGGGGAAAAGGGCCAGGAGCAGAGCTGTCTTCTAGCCTGTTTTCCTTCCCCCAAGTCAAGTATCCTTGACCCTTTCTTTAGTGATGTGGGAAATAAAATGATGCCTCTATCCCAGGTGTCAATATTACAAGGGCATTCTATGACCTCTTGGGTCTAATCAGTTAGGGATGATTTGCCTTTCTAGGTCCTCAGCTTTTCAACTTTCCCCTGAACCCTACTCTCAATCTAGTATAAGCTCAAAGGACCTTAGAACCTTAACCTACCTTGTGCCAGGACGTACTCTGGTGTTCTCTGGGGGTGGCACGAATGCCGTAGTTGAGAAGGAGCCCCACGTTCAGCTGAGCCTGGCTGGGGATTTGTATTGAACGAGTGTCGATCTACATACAGAGTGACATTTCTGGGAAATGAGATGTTCAGCAGATCTTCCGCCACTGTGAACTTCAGGGTGGGAGCAGGTACAGCTCATAGGACAAGGAGCGTGGGTTGGGTATAATAAACTCAGCTTTCCTTAATTTACTTGTTTTTCTCTATGAAAAAAGGATGGGATCCCATGTGTTGATATATGTCTTATGTGCCTGGTACTGAGCTAGGATTTGATAGAATTTTGTCTTCACAAAACCTTCCTAGGAAGGTGTTCTTATCCCCATTTTACAGAGGAAGAAACTGAGGCTTTGAGAGAGTAAGTGGCTTGCCCAGGACTTCACAATCCAGAAGCGGTAAGGCTGAGAGTTGAAGTTGTCCTTTGTTTACAACGCTGTTCAGGCTCTTCTGTTCAACATGGGTCAACTGCTAAGGCACTGCCCCAGAATGTGCTGCAAGTCATCCCAGTCAAGGCAAACCATGCCTGCTGCAGAGATACCTGCTGCCCCTGGTGCCCGAAACTCTCTACTGCTCAGGGAGGGAATAGGGCTGATTCAGGACTCCATGGCAAATTGATCATTTTTCATTTTCTTATAGCCTCCATCACTGCCCTCCTCTTCCTTTTCAATATTTCCACCTCTTTGGCATAGCCAATGCCGCTAGCAGAGAAGCAGCCTGACACAATGAGGTGTCTGTGGGTTTGGGATAGAACCCCAGCTCCACAACCAGCTGGAAGACCTCAGGTAAGATTCAGTTGCCTCATTTGTAAAAATGGGAGCAATGGGGTCTATGTCACATTAGTAGTCTGGCCATAGAAACTAGCGTACACAGCAGAAACTCATCAAATGGGACTCACTTTTTTTTAGCTTAATCTGCCTACAGCATTGCTTTATGACCTTGACCTCTCACCCTGTGTTCATAGTTGTGTCCAAGGCTTGTTCATCAAACCTCTCCCCTAATCTTGACTAGTTTTCCTAAGGCATTTGTGACAATTAAAAGTGGAATGGGGCCAGGTGCAGTGGCTCACACCTGTTTGGGAGCACTTTGGGAGGCTGAGGCGGGCAGATCACTTGAGGTCAGGAGTTCGAGACCAGCCTGGCCAACACAGAGAAACCCCCATCACTATTAAAAATACAAAAATTAGCCAGGTGTGTTGGTATGCACCGGTAGTCCCACCTACTTGGGAGGCTGGGGCAGGAAAATTGCTTGAATTTGGGAGGCGGAGGTTGCAGTGTGCTGAGATCGTGCCACTGCCCCCCAGCCTGGACAACGGAGTGAGACTCCATCTCAAAAAACAAAACAAAACAAGCCAAAAAGGAATAGGCAGCTCTTTCTGGACACGTCTTTGTATTTGTTTTTCTAGAAATAGTAACTTAGCTCAAAGAATGAATCTCTGCTGATAATATTTAAAGCAAAATGATGGTCCACTGAAGAAGAAATTTCTGAGCAAATATTTACTGATTCCTAAAATCTTGATGATGAGCTCCTTGATGCTCTTCGAATATAATCCGTTCTGCCTTCTGTAGCTGGCTCTACATATGAGAATGTTGATGGAAGGTGGAGAAACATATTACCAAATACATTACCATTTTAAACCTAGAACTCATTTAGTCTCTCTGTGATTGTATTGTTTGTATCTGTTTGTATCACCAGAAATCCTTAGACCTAAGCCTCATTAATACAACTGAAACCATCAAACTAGGGAATTACCAGACTGGGAGCTCATTTCTTGGTGAAATGTCATATACTTCACATGATATCTTGTACTTGGTGAAATGTCATGTACTTCACATGATATCGGTTGCTGAGATCTTGTAGCTAACTGTACACCTCACCTTCATCTGAATGGTTATGATGACCAAATTGCAGGGCATGATGTTTTAACGATTACTGTGCTTTGGCAAATAATGACACATCTCATTTAATGTACATCTTAGTGTGAGACCAACCAACCTCTAAATCCATAGACTCTAGATCAATTTCTTTTAAATGAGCACATAGTAATTTTTTTCTAATCACTCTGGAAGAAATACAAATGTCTGCAATTGCTTTGGGAAATTAACCATACACATATGCATGTCCACACACGTACATACACACAAAGTGCCATCAAAGGTTACAACCTCTGAATTTTCATGATAGTCTTAAAATTGGCTAGGACTTTAGCAATTATCTAATCTAAAGAGTGAAGAAAATGAGGTTTGGGGAGGGGAAGGAAAGGCCGAGTTTGCACTGCTGGTTAATGGCACTCTCTGTCTAGTTCTTCCCCATGTCCAGTGACACGCAGGTTCCCCTCCTTTCCCCTCTTCCCTTAAGTTCCATGCACTTTTCTAGACATCTTCTACTAACTACACAGCTGGCTCCCCACTTCCTTTAGGTCACTGCTCTCCCTTTGCACCCAACACAAAGCGGCGTTCTAACCCTCAGGACTCCCTAGTCTCCATGGCATTTACTCTCAGCTTCCAGCTTAGGGGTTTGCTACCTGATGACTCCAACTAGAATGTAAGCCTTGTAAGAGAAAGGACTTTGTTTTGTTCACTGAAAAGGCTGCACCACCAACAACCATGCAGGGTGCATAATAGGTGCTTGATAAATATTTGTTGAATGAATAGATGGGTATCAACTAGTGAGAGGCAGAGACTGCAGAAATGAAGGTGAGCAAAAGGCTTCTGCTGTCATGGAGCATTTAGCCTAGTGAAGAAGCCTTGCACTTGGCAATCACATGGATGTGATACATTCTATGAGAGGAATTACAAGAGGTCACAGAAGTACACAGCAAGGGGTCTTGACTTGGTCCTGGGGTGCTTATGGACAATAGTGGGAAAAGCCCATGCGTACACTGTGTGTGTGTCATGATTACTGAATCGGACTTATAGAACACATTCATCCCTAGTATATTTGAATTATGTTTTGTCAAATACAAGTTGATCTGGTTGCTGTGTGACTACCTTAATCTCTGAATAGGTTGTGTCTGGTGATTTAAGAGTTTAATGGTGATGGGATGATCCTTTAGATAAGATTGTGTAGAAATACGTGTTCTAAGCATGGAATCCACCCTTGATCCACTGGATGTTTTTTGAATGAATTTATTCCAATGGGAAGGCAGCACTCAATTTTTCGGTATCTCCCTGGGGAAATTCATCTGGGGGAGAAGACTACCAAATGCAGTTAGGCTATCAAATGAGTTTCATCTACCAGAGAGACCACATGATGTCGCTGTTGCTTAAATAGATACGAAAGCTCTTTTGTGAGGGTTAGTCGATAAAGGAAGTTTCAGGAAGATGCAAGACTGCTGTTCCAATAAGAGAAACACTTTTATACACATAAAAGGCATTTTAAAACATTAAAACAGCTGACTTGTATCCCAAAGCTTTCTTTTAAATTTTTATTTATTATTATTTTTCCTTTACTCAGCAATATCAAAACTGTCTTAGTCTTACTTGATGATTTCTTCTGAAGAATTTAGAGTGCCATTATGTCTAAATATCTTATATGTTTCAAACTTGAAGAGTTTTCAAATATAAATGTTTCATTGAAACATTATAAAATTCAGAAGAATAAAAATGACATGTGTTGTGAACAGAGGATTACAATTACTTCACTTTCTGCACCTGAGACCCTCTCAAAAAATGATCACCTATAAGCATAGATTACATCCACCTACATTCCTCAAAGCAACATGATTTATTTAATATCAGCCTATTGTCCATTTTAGAAGACTTTTCTCTCCTTTTTCCTTTCTCTCTCTCTTACTTCCTTTTTACTTCTCAGAGAATTTTTGTGTCTTTTTTCATTTCATGGATTTATTTTATTTTTAGTTCATTCATTTCTCAAGCATTTACTGCAAACCTGTTATGTGTAAGATCATGTTCCAGGTATTATAAAAGACAGAAATTAGGTGAGCATATCATTTCCATATATGAGACTCTTACAATCTTGTAAGATTGAAGACAAATTCACAAAAATAACAGAATGAATCTTGATTGCATGTCAGACTCTGTACCAAATTTTTAACATGTTATCTCACTTAAATCTCATGATATCTCTGGTTAATTTCATTTTACAGGTAGGAAGACTAAGATTTAGGAAGGATTGATAATTTGTCTAGGCTAAATAGCTTGTGTATGCTGGGGCTGAGAATCGAATCTCAGTACATTTGGCCACAGAGCCTGAGATATGCTTTTTAGATTTTCAGTAATATTAGGCAAAAATTTCCCTCATTTGTTAAAAATAGAGGTTCAAAGTACAATGGGAATTCATATCTGGGGAGGTTTTATGGAGGAAGTGGCATTTGAGATTGGCTTTCAAGGATGAATAAAATTTCCCCTGGTAGAGATGAGAAGGGAGTCTCTACCAAACAAAGGTTTAGTTCTGGCTCATGGTATATTTGTAAGCTAAACTGACAAGGGTCTTGGTTCCACACATTGACTCAGGGACCCAAGCTGAAGGGCCACTGTCTTACAGTTACACATTCTGGAACATAAGCAGACAAGAGAATGGATGCATGAAAGTTGCATTGCCTTTGCCTGAAATTGACTCATGTCACTCTGCTCACATTTCACTGGCTAAAACCAGTCATATGGTCCTGGCTAACTGAAAGAGGGCTGGGAAATGTAGGGAACAGATGAATATTAATGAACATGCTGTCTCTTCCTGCTACTGTGCTGCCTCCCTGGAAATATGGAAAATATGCATTATTATCCAGATTTAATCAGTGGATAGACTTGGGTACAGAAAGATTAAATGATTCACTCAGGAACACATGGTTGCCTTGGTTATAGCTACCAAGAGCAGGTAGCATAGGCAGCTACTGACATGGAATTATTCCAGGAGCCTCCCCGCCATTCCCCACCCTCATGTCTTTATTTCCTCCTATGATTGGTTGGAAAAGATGGAATTCCTACAATTTGAAATGATTTTCTTTGGCTTAAGCCCTCAGTACTTTACAGATCAAAACAGTCTTTAGAAAAATGCCATATTGAGCCTGATACGTTCAAGCCCCTTTTGAAATGACGGGATGTGGGTGGTGTTTTCTAGCACAAAGAGATCAACAAAAATAAGCAAACAAATATAATTTAAAAATGACAATCATTCACACTTTACGCCTGGTGTTTCCCAACCTCTTCCAGTGAAAGATCATCTTACAGGAGGGCATATTTCTCTCATCCACTGGGTATACCTCTGTGACTAGCCTATCAGCAGCACCTGAAGACCATCTGAAGAATGAGACCATTGTTGTCTGTGGTGAAAGGAGAATTCGCCTGTTGCAAGTGACATGCCAGGCAACTCTCTTCCAAACTGCAAGGTGCTTTGAAAGGAACAGCCAGATTTGGTTACTGTTGGAGCCACATGATTCAGAGATATCCTTGTTAATGACACTTGCACAGCTGGATAATTAATCAAAGTAAGAAGAGAATATAGCACAGCCTAATGCACACAGCTCCATCCAGTCTCCGTGGGATCAGACCATCATCTGTTTATTCTCCTTTGGAATGGCTTGAGAGTATTCAATTATTCAATAGCTCCCATCCTTGCTGTGATGGGATATATGGTTTTTAATTGGCACCAGGGCCTTTCTGCTCCTATGAACTTTGCCAGTCAGTCGTGTGATTCTAGTCCCTGGAAGCATGAATGTTTATCTTTATCTAGAGCTGGACTCAAACAATGCACCTTGAGGTACTGATCAGCTTTTAAAAAGCAGTTCTGCCAAGTGATTGGTAGCAAAATTATGACAAAATCTGCATTTCAGTTTTGCCCTTTTTCTTCCAACCCATGTTGTATGTACTTGCCATAGAACATTGGAGAAAAACTCCCTCTGTAGCATGAACTTTCTCTGCCGTTATAGTTAATTTTGTAAATGTTGTCTTTTCCTTAGGAGAGATGTTAGGGTTTAATATTAGGTTGGTGTATAAATATTTGCCCATTATGGTATTTCTTTGAAGTGCTTTCTGGAATAGTAATTCGATATTTCTAATATATAAATACAATGTTTTTTCAAACTTAGGAGAGAGATTGTTATAATTGTTCAGAGACATTTATTAAGACATAGATTACCACCTATTTCAGAGCCTTTGAACATAAAGTTACAATGAAATCTCATTAAGTGGACTGCTTCTACTGTTCTTACCTCTCTAAATATTTGCCCTCTGTCATGGAATTTTTCTCCTTGGGATGCAAATTTTTCCAACCTTCTGTGTTAATTAACTCAAAATGTTCTTTCCCGGCTTGGTCCCTGCATGGCTCTGCTAGTCAAGGTTCCTAACACTTTCCTGCCAACACTTAGTGTTGCTTCGCTGCCTGATCGTTTCAAGTGTAATAACTTATCACAAGTCCAACTCCTCAGTCGGTTTTCCAAGCCCTATTTAACCTGACCTTAACAAAGGACCCTGCCTTTTATCTTGCCATGTCCCTGCAGACATCTTTTCAGTTTATCCCCTTCTAGGTGCTTTGTAATCAAAGTGAGGTTTTCAGATAGCAGCATCAGTCCTACCTGGGAGCTTCCTAGTATGCAGAAGCTCAGGAATCATCCAGCTGTGAGGGGAAGGAGAATCTGCGTTTCCCAGGTCATTCCTGCACACACCAGTTTGAGCAGACCTGCCCAAGACAGAGAAGCTGCATTCTTGCTTCTATGCCTTTGCTTATACTGTTCCCTCCTGACAATGCTGTCTCTTCTTCTTGTCTTCCACTTAGCTACTTTTTTTTTTTTTTTTTGGAGTTGGAGTCTCACTCTTGTCAGCCAAGCTGGAGTGCAGTGGCACAATTTCAGCTCACTGCAACCTCTGCCTCCCAGGTTCAAGCAATTCTCCTGCCTCAGCTTTCTGAGCAGCTGGGATTACAGGCCCACCACCACACCCAGATAATTTTTGTATTTTCAGTAGAGACAGGTCTTCACCATGTTGGCCAGGATAGGCTCAAATTCCAGACCTCAAGTGATCCGCCCACCTCAGCCTCCCAAAGTGCTGGGATTACAGGCGTGAGCCACGGTGCCCGGCTCACGTACACAAATTTCATTCATCTTTTTGGGGCTGGCCAGTTGCACTTTCACTTTCTTCCTTAAACTTTGTCATGATTCATTTTAAATTGAGTCTTAGTTTGGAGTTAGTTTTTGAAGACAGGTCGTTCAACAAAAAATTACAGAATCAAAAGTACCCTTGCCTGGAGATTAAAGTCCCCTGTAAAATACAGCACAGATGAATTAGTGTATCTCATGCTGCCTGTCAGTAAGTTCATCCGGGGTCAAATTTCTCTCCCCTGTCAGAACATTTTGCCATTTTTTGGGTTGAAACCAGATTCACTGAATGGCTTGTGTGTAGGAACTATGTGGTCTAGAGAAGTATGCTTTCCCTACTTCCAAGTTGATGTAGCTGAATTTTTGTGATTCTCCTGCTTCAGCCTCTCGAGTAGCTGGGATTACAGGCACGTGCCACCACGCCCATTTAATTTTTGTATTTTTAGTAGAGATGGGGTTTCACCATGTTGGTTAGGCTGGTCTCAAACTCCTGACCTCGTGATCCTCCCACCTCGGCCTCCCAAAGTGTTGAGATTACAGGCATGAGCCACCGCGCCTGGTCTCCCACATGTGCTTTTATTGCCATGTCGAATTGGATCTGTTCAGAGCAAATGAAGTATTGGGACTCTTTCAAAAATATGTTTTGGATTCTTTTGAATTAATTATGGCTCATTCCCTCTTCATTAAAGAAAGAATCCCAAATATTGAATACATATTTTTTAAAGTAGGAAAATAAAAGAAAAACATTTTCTAACTCCCCACAGGCTTATTTAGAATGGGAAAGAACAGGGAAACAAAACAAGAAGAATGAGAATGAAAAGGAGGAAAAGAGGAAGGAAGAAAAAGAACCTCCACACAAAGTTTAAATAGTAGAAAGATACATTTCAAGTAGGTTAATGTTGCCTGTTATGGACAGAATTGTGTCCTTCAAATTCATATGATGAAGCTCTAACCCCCAATGTGATTACAATTGGAGATAGGGCCTTTAAGGAGGTAATTAGGTTAAATCAGGTTATAAGGATGGGGCCCTAATCCGATAGGACTGGTGTCCTGATAGAAGGAGAGGAAGAAACCATGGAGCTCTCTCCCTCTTTCTCTCTCCACAAGTGCACAGAGGACAAGACCATGTGAACACACAGTAAGAAGGCAGCTATCTGCAAGGAACAGAGGCTGCACCAGAAACCAACCTTGCCGGCACCTTGATCTTGAACTTCTAACCTTCAGAATGTGAAAAAATAAATGTTTGAGCCCCCTAGTCTATAGTTTTTGTCATGGCAGCCTAAGATGACTAATATATTGCCTATTCAAGATCATTGTCTTAAGGACAAGATAGATTGATTTTTTTTTTTTTTTTTTTGAGACAGAGTTTCGCTCTTGTTACCCAGGCTGGAGTGCAATGGCGTGATCTCGGCTCACTGCAACCTCCACCTCCTGGGTTCAGGCAATTCTCCTGCCTCAGCCTCCCGAGTAGCTGGGATTACAGGCACGCACCACCATGCCCAGCTAATTTTTGTATTTTTAGTAAGAGACGGGGTTTCACCATGTTGACCAGGATGGTCTCGAGCTCTTGACCTCGGCCTCCCAAAGTGTGGGGATTACAGGCGTGAGCCACTGCGCCCGGTCGATAGATTGATATTTTAACCTGAGGTGTCATTTTTTTGGCTGTCACAAAGCTAGAACTACAGTAATGTAATTCCTTGTGCAGCTGTTAGTCAGTCCATCTCAGCAATTGCTTCCTACTTGATGATGCTTGTGAGATGAACAGAGTAAAATTGCTTATTTATTCTTATAACTATTTAGACTCTAACCAAAAGCTGCAGCCTCCAGATATTTCCCAATGCATGTAGGACTTTCAAATGGATTACTTAAATTGTGAAAAAAGGTGAGGCTGAAACTGAAGTTAGTTTGCTATCGTAATGACATTATTGCAGAAATCTGGTGGGAATTTTAAATAGTTGTAGTGTTACTTCTTTAGCTAATAAAACATTCTTCCAGTAGATCAGAGCAGTAAAGGTGGGAATGTCTTTTTCTCTAATATAGGCTTCTCAATGAGGTGTTAAGTTCAAAGCTGACATTCTCTCTTTTTCCTTCAATGGAGAAAATAAGACTGTAGGAGGTAGAATTCGAAGTGCTAAAATTGAGGCATGAGAGAAGTGGAAGACATAGACATTACGGGGCTTCTCCTCTAATAAGGAATCACAGCCAACATTCTGGAGTCATGAAGAGAAGTAGTTGAGGAACTGACGTGAGCTTATGTTTGATGCATGTGCCTCTTAACGTTGTATATTTCATAATATTCTGCATACAATATCCATGGCTCTGAAATGGCTTGACAAATATTTCATTAATGTTATTTTATGGTAGGATTGGGATGCTCAGGGGGTACATAGAACTGGGAGTCTTGAATTTGGTCTCTCTAAATTACGTTTTTTTTTTTCTTCCTTGGTTTGAAGTGTGTCTAGGTAGACATATTGCTGGGGAAAATCACTTAAGACACACAAATACATACATTTGTTAAGTATAACATTTCACTACCTCCAGCTTCTTCCTTGGAAATGTTAAGACGCCAGCATTTATTGTTTCAATGCATGAATCTTACTGGGGCCACATGACCAAGTGGACAGAGTTTTGTGAGTCAGGAAGTTTGAGTTTCAATTCCATTTCCACTTCTAATCTTACGTGTCACCTTGGCTGGGCCATGGTGCCCAGATGCATGGTCAGACATTATTCTGGATATTTGTGTGATGGTGTTTGGGGATGAGATTAACATTTGGATTGGTAGACTTTGAGTTAGGAAGGCTGCCCTTCCTAATGCAGGCAACCTCATGCTATGAGTTGAAGGCCTGAATAGAGCAGGAGACTGACCCTCCTCCCAGTCAGAAAAAATTCTGCCAGTAGACAGCCTTCGGGCGTGAGCTACAGCACTGGCTTTTTTCTGGGTCTTCAGCCTGATGTCCTTTGAACTTGAACTACAGCATCAATCCTTCCATGGGTCTCCAGCCTGCCAGTCCACCCTGAATATTTTGGACTTGCCAGCCTTCCTAATGACATGAGCTAATTTCTTAAAATGAAACGCTTTATATGTAAATAGAGGGAGAGAAAGAGAGAGAGAGAGGTGTATATATATTTATGCATGCACATTGTCTTGGTGCTGTTTCTCTGCAGAACCTAACTCTGCGGAATCCTGGCTCTGACCCTTCTCATCTCTGAGGCCCACATTTACAATCTGTAAAAGGTGGAAGTAGAATTGCATATCTTCTAAGGCCCTTTAGAAATTAAAAACTGTAGGATGCAAACATCTGCTAGTTTTGACATGTGCAATTTTTACAAAGAGTGATGAAAGCAAATTAGAAAGAAGTACTAGATAAAAATATGGAAACACTTCCTCATTCCATGACTTTTGCTTAACATTTAGAGCAGTTTGGTCAGTCTCTGCTGTGGTAAACTACACGTCTCAGCATTGTCCCCCACACAAAATGTGGCTGGGTTCTGCTGCCATGTCTCTCCTCCCTCGTCACAGTCTTATCCTCCTTCCCAAGCACCACCACCCTGCCGGCATTCTCATCCTTGTTATTGGCGCTGGCTTCTTTCAGGTGAGGCTTGGACCTCCCAACTCCTGAGCCAGGCACCATGGCAAGTGGAATGTCAGCTGACTCAGACCCCAGCTGGCTTCCAGAGATGAGAGGCTGGGTATCAGCCATGACATAACTACTGCTGTTTGTCTAGGGTGTGATAATTTCTTTGATTCATAATCATTCTTCCTGACATCAAAACTAACACAGATTAGTGCACTATTTAGCACTAAAAAGATACTAAAAAGTCACCTTTTTTTTTTTTTTTTTTTGAGATGGAGTTTCCCTCTTATTGCCCAGGGTTGGAGTGCAATGGTGCGATCTCAGCTCACCACAACCTCCGCCTCCTGGGTTCAAGCAATTCTCCTGCCTTAGCCTCTCAAGTAGCTGGGATTACAGGCATGTGCCACCACATCTGGCTAATTTTGTATTTTTAGTAGAGATGGGGTTTCTCCATGTTGGTTAGGCTGGTCTCAAACTCCCAACCTCAGGTGATCTGCCCACCTTGGCCTCCCAAAGTGTTGGGATTACAGGTGTGAGCCACTGTGCCTGGCCCAAAAGTCACTATTATAGCATTTACAGATAATAACATTTTATTGTATCATATTCCTTTTGAATAGTAATAGTACAGGTAATAGTACAATTTAGTCTTCCTTATCCTCCCTCTTGAGGGCCATCTTGTTTAATATACTTTGAAGAAGGAAGGTTTCTTCCTTTCCAGTCCAGTTTGTTAGGGTCACCAAGTATGAGTGCGCAGGTTGTGCACTGCACAATCTGGAAGGCAATTCATGCTTTCACTGTTGAGCCTTAAGATCTGTAGTAAATCTGCCACAGCTTTTATGTTCAGTGGATTTCCCTGAGGGCTTGCAGTTAATGGACAGGGCCTTAGATAATAGTCCTGCCCAGAACAGAGAACAAGTTACGATGGAAGATTAGGCATGCCTGATCTTAAATATCCCTGGGCCATCTTGAACAAGGGAATATTTCCACAGGCTGCTTCTTCCTTTGGCCTATAGTTTTCATCATATTCCTGAAGCTTGCTCCTATTCATGGATCACTCCTCCTCGGCCAGAACTCTCAAATCTCTCCTGGGGAGGAAGTTCTAAAATTCTGATTACTTTGCTGTAGGGAACATTTAAATTCTTATCTTAATTCTATCTTTTCAGCCCAGGCTCAGGGTGCTTTTCTTTCCATATTCAAAGGAAGGCTCTTAAATGATCAGTTCTGTCCCTAGGAAGACTTCCCTACCCACTAATGTATGTGTAGATGGATGCTTAGATGAAGAAATGGTGATGCTCTTCATTTTCTGTATTAGTTTTCGAATTTCTCTGATGTTTGCATTTCCACTGATGGCAGAAAGATAACAAACTTGGTGTGAAACATTGTTGGGGGCTATGTTATGCCAAGTGTCAGGTTCCAGTCCAAGCTGAGGACTGAGGAGAGTGCGTGGACAAATGGCATGTAGCTGGAAAATACTTGAGGAAGTGTAGTTTCCACATGGCTTTTACTCTCCTTGGGTGTGAGTAAGCTCGGACGTGAGTGGTGGGCACAAGCAAGCCATGGGTACAAGCCTGGGTGTGAGCTGTATGTATAGCATAGACAAGGTAATTATACCTTATACAGACAATAGTGCCTCCAAGCCAAGCATGGGCTCATGTGGGTGATCACCTAATGAGCCCTATGTGGCATGGTTACATAACGTGTGGAGTTGTGTGCCTGCACTCCAAACCTGCTGAGCCAAGCTGTGTCTGAAGGCCACCTCAGCCTGTTCCTGACTACACAGCAGCCATTTCCCTTATAGGCTATATAAATATTGAGGTTTAAATTTCTTACCAGGTCTTTCTCTCTTCTCATAGATTTACCCCCTTCCTTTCTCCACAATATGGCATCTAAATCTTCCTAGTGATTGGGGAAGATCCATGGACTCTGTTCAGAGATGCCTGTTGTCTTTTCTGGTTTGCTGCTAGGGTTAACTCTGGGGTGCAAGCTGGCATCACTCAGGTGTACATCCCTGGGCTTGATCAGGGGGTCCATCTCCTGTGTCAAGAGATCCACTTCCTATAGGCTCTGCCCCACAACAGATCCTCTAAGTCCTGGCCATGAGTTGCCCAGAAGCTGGCCTGGGCTTCCCACTCCTCAGCCTCCACTATGGGGATACCTTTCAGCCTCTGTCTACCTCCTCTGCTGGGAGCACACAGGAACAGCTGGAACATTCCTTCCACATCAGCCTGAAGCCAGAGCGACCCAAGGTCCCGTCTTCTGTTCTCATTCTATGTGTCACAACTTCAGCACCACTGGGGCTCCCTGGGTGGGCACCAGGGAGACTAGGGCTGCCAGAGTTAGCAAAAACAAACACAGGATTCCCAGTTAAATTAGAATTTCAGTGAAACAATGTTTTTAGTATTATTTAGTATGTAATATTTGGGACATACTTATACTAAAAAAGAATTTGTTGTTTATCTGAAAATAAAAATTATGAATCCTGCATTTTATCTGACAACTCTACATGGGGCACAACATCTCTCTCTCTTTTTTCTTTCCTTCCTCATTACCTTTGGATGGAATGAGGGTTTGCAGTAGCCCTATAGTCTGATGCGTTGCTGTCGATTTTGTCTTCCCATTTGAGACATTGCATTTTAAAGCTAAGCTTATTTATAAATTAGGATTATATTAGAAATAGATTAAATTTTTTTTTTTTTTTTTTTTTTTTTTAGAGACGGAGTCTGCTCTGTCTCCCAGGCTGCAGTGCAGTGGCACGATCTTGGCTCACTGCAACCTCTGCCTTCTGGATTTCAACTGCTTCTCCTGCCTCAGCCTCCCACGTAGCTGGTACTACAGGTGCACGCTACCACACCTGGCTAAGTTTTTGTATTTTAATAGAGATGGGGTTTCACTGTTACCCAGGCTGGTCTCAAACTCCTGAGCTCAGGAAATCCACCTGCCTTGGCCTCCTAAAGTGCTGGGATTATAGGCATGAGCCACTGTGCCCGGACTGGAGATTTTTTATCTACTTATTTTCCTTTATCATAGTCATTTTTTTTCAAGAACATGATTTTTAATGGCTAATAGACTTCACATATGGCTTGGTTTTGACTGGATTTCTTATATGTTGAGTTAGAAGTAGTTCTTGAGTAGCTCTTAAGAAATACCAAAGTATTGTTTTTTCTTGTCTTTTTTTTTTTTTTTTTTTTTTCGTGGTTTTTTCTTTTTTAATTAGGATTATATTAGAAATAGATTAAATTTTTTTTTTTTTTTTTTTTTTTTTTTTTTTTCTTTTGAGACAGGGTCTTGTTCTGTCATCCAGCCTGGGGTGCAGTGGTGCAATCATGTCTCACTGCAGCTTTGACTGCCCAGGCTCAAGGGATCCTCCTGCCTCAGCCTCCCAAGAAGCTAGGACTACAGGCACATGCAATCACATCCAACTAATTTTTTAAAAAATTTCTTTTGTAGAGATGAGGTCTCACTATTTTGACCAGGATGGTTTTGAACTCTTGGCCTCAAGCAATTCTCCAAGCTTGGCCTCCCAAAGTATTGGGATTACAGGCATGAGCCGCCATGTCCAGCCAAAGTGTTGTTTTGGTGCTGGGGATCTAGTGGTAAACAAGTCAGAAATATGTCTACTCTCATAAATTTACATGCCAGTCGGGAAGACAGATAGTAGACATACTAGGTTTTAAGTGTACTCACCGCAAAAAAAGTATGTGAAGTAATACATATGCGAATTCACTTGGTTTAGCCATTCCACAATGTATACATAGATCAAAGTATCATATTGTACATTATAAATATAAACAATTTTTTGTCAGTTAATAAGACAAAGTAGACATATTAAGTAAATAAAATAAATTCAACTCATGATGCCTGCTATGGGGATCATGAAAAAGTGAGTGACTGTATGGGGTGGAGTGATCCTGACAGGGACAGTAAGAATTACCCTTTCTCTCTGGGCAAGAAAAAGACCCTGGCCATCTCTTTGACAGCAGTCGTTGTAAGACGTAAAAGTTAAGACTTGACAGTGACCATGTTCACTGCTCTATGAAGACACCAGTGGTGAAACAGAGAATATTATCATGCAGGTAGAAGTGGTAATGAGAGACAGGGTCCTTGGAGGCATTCAGGTCCTTGGGTTCAGATCAGATGCTCCTGATTTCTACCTTCATCCTTGCTTCTCCCGTTTGCTTTTTCAGCCCCTCCTATGAGCCAATAAATTATATTTTTGCTTTAAGCTAGTTTGATTTGAGTTCTATCAAAAGCAGCCTAGAGTTTTGACGAATACTAAAAGGAAGCTCACTAGAGATAATAATTTACAACAGATAGCCACACAGAGCTCAGCACTGGGTCCTCTGCTACAAGGGTCTCCAATGCCTGAGCTGCAGACAGTATCAGTTTGCAGCTGTTGAGAACCAGGTTGCACAGCATCAAGTTAGCAGCAGGCCAGTGAGCATTACCACCTGAGCTCTGCCTCCTGTCAATCAGTGGTGGCATTAGACTCTCACAGGAGCGCAAACCCTATTGTGAACTGCGCATGTGTGGGACTTGGCTGTGTGCTCCTTATGAGAATCTAACGCTTGATGATCTGAGGTGAAACTGACCCTGAAACCACACCCCACCCCATCCATGGAAAAACTGTCTTCCACGAAACCAATGTCAAAAAGGTTGGGAAGCACTGCTCTACTAGATCAGCTCTCTGCCTATCTCCTACTTGGCTAAAGATAGCTTGTCTTCATCTCCCTGAATGTTTCTGCTGCTCTACACGTCATTCTTAATCCAAATGGATCCCCAGATTCAGAGAAAGGTGTTTCCTTCTCTTCTATATAAGGTTTACCTCCATAGTTTCCCTCTCTATTTTTTTAAATTGACATTTTTATTAACGCCAACTGTTTTTTAATTATTGTTTCTTTTTAAACAATAGCACAAGAATGTTTCAAGGAAGCAGTCTCACAATCTGATGACCTTCTGAAATACAGTTAAGCCACACCAAATACGAATTTCTGTTAATAACACAAAAAAGATTTTAAGAAAGAAAGAAAAGAAAAAAGGTAGGGAAAAAGGAAGGGAATGAGATTTAGATTTAAATGTCACTGGATTAAACAGGTGAGGCTTGTTAGTAGGTTAGACTGTTGAAGCAAACAGTGGCGCACCCAGGCTTACAGTCTTTGTTTTCTAAGCCAGTTGCCACTAATGTATAAGCCCACGGCAGTTACCACTGACTTCTCACACGCAGAAAATGAACCAGGAGACGCCAGTGTTGATACTGTTATGAAGACGGTCAATAGTTGGCTTGTCAGACAACTAAGACCATTTTTAGCAGAATAACTGCTTCAGAAAGGCCTGGCTGAAGATCTTATTTTTATTGTCTCACCTATATGCATTTCAGGGTTCTAATAAGTCATCTTCAAAAAGAAAGAGAAAATAATATATATCAGTTTCTCTTATTTAATGTGGCTATGGAAGATGTTTCCTTATTATTTATCTCTTAGGAGGACACTGGGGGATGGGGGTTGGGGATAGAACTAAAGGGAGGAGAAAACCAGAACAGGGTAGGTTTTTTTTTTTTTTTTTTTTTTTTGCCAAGGGGTCACACAGAAGGGAAGGCAAGGAGGAAAACTACAATCCTTGGTTCAGATTGAGTTATGCAGGAAACTATATCTTCCTGATCAGTCTCCATGCCACAAAAAAAAAAAAAACAACCACTTGGAATTACGCACTGACTCCAACTATATTATACCAGCTGTTGGCCTTTGAGTTTAACCATTCCCAGAAATGGGCACCACCTTTGGCTTATAGGCTGCTTGCAGAACCCACTTCATAAAAATCCTCTTCACCAAGAAGCCTATACTTTCCTTTTGGTAGGTTATAAAAGGTTTCTCTATATTTTGGGCCTCAGATTGACTCTTCCTAAAGTGCTTGTCCCCATGAATGTTCATTCCATTCAGAGAGGGTTACATGCCCAGCCGTAGGGACGTCCTCTGGTTGCATGGCATTAACAGAACAAGTGCACAACCATCTGACATCAATTTCCCCAAAGTTGGATTATTCAGTGTGAAAGGATGCCATATGGGAGACATTCATGTCAAGCCAACCCAAGCTCAATATCATTTCGGTTTTCTCCTCTTTATGAGTTAAAAAAACATGGCGTGCATAGCGATGTGTGCATGGGAGAGAGGAACAGTTGTATGTGGAGGCACAGTTTTCCCATAGAAACATCTTTCCAAATGATGTTTAGGAGCTCAGGCTGAGCACAGATGCCTGTATACCTACAGACACACCCTGTATAGTGCTAATTGCTCTAAGCTCACAAAGCTGCTGAATACCATCAAGCTCCTCAGAAGCCTGAGCCCGTTGAGCTTTGAACCTGAGTCCAGAACCCCAAACTGAAGTCATCGAGCTTCTGTGAATCCTGAGTCCTAGAGCCTTTCTGAGCACCAGGGGTTTTCTCAGTTCTGAAAACACCTGAGACTGGTGGTAGGGGGTGGAAGGATCTATGATAAGCCCCAACAACTGGGCTCTGCAGCCCTGGGTGGATTCTTTTCTTCCTGCTCTTCCACCTTCTAGGAGTTGAATCTGTCATTCCTCCACCTGTAGGCTGAGAACCACTCCAGTTTCTGAGGCATTCCCAACTAAGACAATACATAGGACAGTAACCATTGTGACCTAACCATCTCCACTCTTGTCTAGTAGCATTTGAATGAAGGTCACCTTCCTGGTACCTGGTGGCTCAGACAGACCTCCTGAGTCCCTTGTGTAAGTTACCACCAGCCTCTCCCTCCCTGTTACTCCTGCTGTAATCCAACAACATGATCATGTCAAGAAAGAGGGTTTATGCTGAGCCTGCGAATTTGGAAAGCTGATGGCTGCAGTTCTCGGAGTCTACTATTGCTTACATGAGTTGTTTTTGATTTGGTGGGAAGACAGAAAGAGGCAGAGCACACATCTGAAGTTAATGCACTGTGAAAGGGAGGGATATGGGCAATAGATACAGGTGGTGTGTTGATCCATAACCTGAAAAGAAATGGAAAGAAATTCAGTTTATCATACGATTATAATACGTAATCAATGTATTACTGGGATTTCCATACTTCTTAAGATCTAGATGCTACGGCCTCAACTCCCACTGCACACTTGTAAAAAGTCTGATGTCTACCTAAGATTCCTGTGGCTTCCTAGTTACCATTGTCTTCAAGCTCCTGCTGCTCGAGTCTCTTTGCTGCCAACTAGACTCCGGATTTGGGCTTTAGCAGCAAGCCTGGGACAGCCAGTTGCACTAATCCCTGCTTCCCAGCGCAGCCCTAGGCCTCAGCCTCTCTCCAGTGTCCCATCCTGTGTCTACCGGATCTTCCTAGGATTTAGGCCCCATCCGGAACCACCTCCCCTTGACACAGACCTTCATTCTCTATCTAAGCCCGTCCTGGTTTCCTCTTTGAGCTTGGCCCCTGTACTTTGTAATTGCTGACTAAGAATCTGTAGAATACAGAGAATGTGCCATGAAGAATAGCATCAGCTTTCCAAATTCCCAGGCTCAGCATAAACCATCTTTCTTGACATAATCATGTTGTTGGATCAATTTTTAAAAATACAATTAAAATAAAGAATCAAAAAAATTTAAAATGAACTGTAAGTTGACATGCTTTTGACATAGGGCTAAGGCCTCTTCTTCACGGTTTTTTTTCTCTGGAGTTTTTCCACAGTTTTCTATGCATAAGTCACATCTGTGATGCAGTGTGTGTTCATTCTAGCTCTTTTGGCATTTTTTTTCTTTCTTTTGTTTCTTTTTTTTTTTTAGTGGAAAGATAATTTAAGACTGTAAAAGAAGTTTGGGTTCAGAAGGTTTTTGATTTTTATTATTTTTTCATTTTTTACAAGCATCTTTCCTTATGCTTATTTGACACAAAGTTTTTGGTGATTTGTATTAACAAGTCTTTCCAAGGAGTTCAACTTAGCCTTTGCAGAAACACTAGTGCTACTTATTTTCCCACTTATAAGTCACATGGCATACATGTACATGATATAAACAGATTTAGGAACAAACACACTGACTCTTGCTAGGTGTTTAGCTACTACAGTGTAGCCTTTTGGCCTTTGGGCTTCAGTACGCCATGGGCATTGTACAGGATGCTTTGTAGAGAACAGGCAGCCAGGAGTGGGATGGTTTAAACAGCTTTGGCTATGTTTAACCCTAGCCTGGGTTTCCTATTGCTGTGTTGCTCTCCTGATTTCTAGATGTCTGATGGCAATGACCCTGGAGGCTCCTCTATCTGATTTCCTGCCTTCTTGGCTTCTGTTGAATGGCATCCATAGGCCTGGCCATTTCCCAGCCTTCACTTCTCCATTTCCAGCTTCCCCTTCTGTGGGGGCTGCTGCTGAACTCAAGGCAGAGCCCTCTCTCTCTGGGCTGAACACCTGCAGGGGCAGCTGTAGGAGGGTCCTGGTTTGGGGGTGCTACCATCTTTCTCTTCATTGCAGTCTACTATTGCTTATACGAGTTGTTTCTGATTTGGTGGGAAGATAGAAAAAGCAGAGTCCACATCTTAATTTAATGCAATGCAAAAGGAAGGGATATGGACAGCAGCTACAGGTGGTGCATTGATTCATAATCTGCACTAATCAGTGAAAGCAGAAGCCTGGAGACAAAGGTGGCTAAGAGCCCACAGGAATCCTGGGTAGGCTTTGAACTTTTTACAAGTGTGAAATGGGAGTGAGGCCATGGCATATAGATCTTAAGAAGTATGGAAATCGCAATAACATCTTGATTACATATATGATAAACTGAATTGCTTTTCAAAACCTACTTTTTCCTGGTATTATCACTTTAACTCAGGCCTAGAGACTTTAATCACAAAATAATGTGAATTATGTTCTATCTCCTCATTTACCCTGAATTGTTATATCTTTCCTTCCCGGTTAACTAAGAATAACAACCCATCCAGAATTAAACTGCTATCAGTGACAATGCAGTTAGAATCAAATTGTGTTAATGGGTTTCTTTTTCTTTATTAGTTCTTTAGCTTCCACGAAACTGCCCCCATAAGAAAAGCATTCATGTCTGAAGAAGGGACATAAAGCAGGCATACTTGTGGTTTGTGACCAGCCTGTGCTCAGGTCTTTGGAAGTGCCCCATGGTCCTGGCTTGAAGAGGGGCTTCCTGACTTGTATCTGCCAGATGGCCCAGCTCCTCTAACCTGATTGGACAGGAGGTAGACCCCTGACTCACAATGAGCCAATCAGATTATTTTTCTTAAAATACTGAATTGTGAAACTCAAAAACCTCTCAGTAGTGATGATCCCCTGGGATGTAAGGTCTTGCAGGTCCAGGGACCTGGACAGCTATGATACCTCCCTCATGAGAACGAAGAGAGATCACTGGCTTAGAGAGGAAGGCAATCATGAAGACAGGCAGTAGATATCAAGGAATAGCACTAGCACTAAAGCAGAGGAGAATCTGTGTGGTTGAGAGGGGAGCAGTGTGGAATTTTATAGAAAAGGATCTTTTCTTGTCAAAATGAGGGAGGCAATAAAACAAGAGTCAACTAGGTGAGCAATTTGGGTACAAACTAAAAAAGTGTCCTCAGGAGGCAAGCACGCAGATAAGGACAGCATTATTATAAAATATTTAATAACACAAGGTAAAAATGTCATTTGATTATTTTTGAAATTGGATATCACATTAAAAAACATAACAAAACAAACTTTAAACAAAGCCTTGCATGCAAACTATAGAATCACAAAGTGAATCTAGAAAGGAGTATCTAGCACAGAGACCCTCCAGTGCTGCAGAGACCAGACCCCACTCGTGCCTATGACCTGTGGTTGAACTCCTTAGCATGCTTTCAAGAGCTCCACTACTTGGACCAAACCTCCCCTTCCAGCCTCACTACCTGCTCTGCCTTTCTGGGCACTATGCACTCAACCCATCCTGGCATACTTGCTATTTCTTTTTCTTTTTAAAAAAACATACTCTTACTGTGTTACTCAGGTTAGAGTGCTGTGGCATAGTCATAGCTCACTGCATCTTTGAACTCCTGGGCTTAAGAGGTTCTCCCACCTCAGTTGAACAGTGAACAGCATACACTGGGCCCTGTCGGGGAGCGGGGGGTAAGGGAAGGGAGAGCATTAGGACAAATACTAATGCATGTGGGCCTTAAAACCGAGATGGAGGATTGATAGGTGCAGCAAACCACCGTGGCACATTGTATACCTATGTAACAAATCTGCACATTCTACACATGTGTCCTGCAACTTAAAAAAAAAAGAGATTCTCCCACCTCAGCCTCCTGAGTAGCCGTTACTATAGGTGCACACCACCACGCCTGGCTACTTAAAAAATTTTTTTGTAGAGAAGGGGTTTCACTGTGCTGACCAGGCTGGTCTTGAACTCCTGGGCTAAGGTGATCCTACCGTCTCAACCTCTCAAATTGCTGGGAGCTACCAGGCCCAGCCATTTCCATTTCTTGAATATGCCATGCATTTTTTCCTAGAAGATGGTCTTGACATAGAAGTTCAAGGCTGTAGTTAAGTGGTAACAGAAAAATACACTCTGAATTGGCCTGAGGCAAAGGCTGAAGGCTGGCTTGTAGGGTGGGCTCGATTGGGAAACAGAATTGGTCAACTGAACAAGGAGATCCAAGTCTCAAGAATAACACCAGGCTAAAAGCACAAGTGTGCCCCATCGAACCTTAAGGTACCTTACCTTACATAACAGCAAATACATTTCTTTGTTTCATTTTTCTGTGTATAATCTGCATAATTCTTGGGTGATATGTTTTAAAAAAAAAATACACAAGAATAGTTCATTTCTGGCTGCTGGCTTAATGCCTGCTCTGAGCCAAGATTCAAATATCTATGGTTCTCCTGTCTGTTCATTGTCCTGGGTCATTTTTGTCACTGTCTGATCCTTTCCACCAGCTTGGCCTTCCCGTCTACCTAGGATGCTGCTGTTAATTACTTTTTCCCCACACCTGTTTACTCACTCTGAGATCCTAGATGGTTCTAAATAGCGTCTCTTTCAAGGAGCTCCTCCCACGCGTGACCTGCTGTGATATGGACAAGGTGGGCAGCTCCTCTTTTTCTTCTTTTATTCAAGAAGGTCTCAACAAACATTTAAAAGGGAAACTGCATATCCATTTTCTCATGTGTTCGTTAGGAAGCATCCTCTCTGGGTGAATGTAACAACCTGAGTTCTCAGACTTTCAACAAATCGAATGAGAACCTTAAGTAGATCTCCCTGCAATGAGGGTTAGTAAACACTGCTTCCCATTTCTAAGCAACCGGGCATTTGTCAAACACTAACATTTGTAATATTTTGTCCACTTAAAGGAATTTTGTTCCAGAAACATCTTTTTAAAAATCTACAGATTGTGAGACTGAGACTGATTTGAAAATGAACACATATTTTCAAAGCGAGATGAGGCTGAAAGAAAATGATTTACCTGAGAATCCATTGAATCCACAGTGAATCATGCAGTGCCTTGTGACAGTCGTCCCATCGTTGTTCCTTTGTTTGTTCAGTACCTACCAAGTGCCTTCTGGGCATTAGGGATTCCTTTTGAAACTACTGGTGGTAAAAATAATAATAACACTATAAAAAACTAATATTTGTTGGGTTCTTATTATGTGCTAGGCACTGCAGTAATCATTTTAGATGCATGTTAGCAGTTTATCCTCACAACTCTATATTACAGATAAGAAAGCCCCATCACCTGCACGGAGGTTATGTAATGTCATTCAAGGTCACGCAGTTAGGACATGGAAGAGCTGGTGTCTGATTCCAGAACTCTTACATTCCACCATTGTGCTCACATAGATAGGACCCATTCACTGCCTGAAACAGGCCCAAAACCCTTCAACACTGAGCCTGGTCCATGTGGCTGGGTCCTAGACACAGCCTCGGTAGCATTTCACTTCCTCCAGCACCTTGTGAGGTACTTAGGGAAGGGTGTATTTCCAGAACAACTCTCCTGCTTGTTCTGAGTTAGAGGTCATTAAACTCTCGGTCCTAATCCTGATTATGTAGTTAAAAATATATGTTTATGTCTTAGCCAATTTGGATAGCTATCGCAGAATACCAGAGGCATGATGGCTTACAAACAACAGAAAAGTATTTCCTATAGTTCTGGAGGCTGGGAAGCCCAAGATCAAGGCACCAGCATACTCAGTGTCTAGTGAATGATGCTTCCTGGCTCATACATGGCTCATGTCTCATTGTGTCTTCAGATGGTGGCAGGGTGAGGGAGCTCTTTGGGGTATTTTTTTATAAGGGCATTAATCCCATGCATGAGAGTTCCACCCTCATGAGCTAATCACTTCCCAAAGGCCTCACCTCCAAATACTGTCACCTTGGGGATTAAGGTTCAACATTTGAATTTGATGGGAGGAGGAGGCACAAATATTCAGTCTCTTGTAGTTGAATTAACTGAAAAGTAGCAATGACTTTGTCCTTGTGAAAATTTCCAGATGAGTTTCATTTCTCTCATTTCTTCTTCTTCTTTTTTTTTTTGTTTTTGAGTTGGAATCTGCTCTGTGGCCTAGGCTGGAGTGCAGTGGCACAATCTCAACTTACTGCAATCTTCACCTCTGAGGTTCAAGTGATTTCTCTGCCTCAGCCTGCTGAGTAGTTGGGATTACAGATATGTGCTACCATGCCCAGCTAATTTTTATATTTTCAGTAGAGATGGAGTTTCACCATGTTGGCCAGGCTGGTCTTGAACTCCTCAAGTGACCTCAAGTGATCCTCCTGCCTCAGCCTCCCAAAGTGCTGGGATTACAGGCGTGAGCCACCACACCCAGCCAAATTTCATTTTTTTTCTAAGCCCCCTTCCTTTGTTCTTATACACTGGTGAATAATACCAACTCTTATACACTTAGCATCTGAAGACAGAGACTATCAGGACACTTAAAATGCAGAGGGCTGCTAGCCATGGAGATCATTTTTAGTTTCTATTAAAATTCTCGCTTTACTCAGTTCATTGAATCTGGAGACAAAGATGAAGTCAGTGTATCAAGGTGATGGGTTGTCATCGAATACTGAAACCATGGTTGATTTTCCATGTATTGAGCCAGATTTAGACATTATTGTGTCTCCTCCTCGAAGTTAATAAGGCATTTCCACCTATTCATTTCTTCCTTAAAAATCTTTCATACTTAGAAAAAAAGTTAATGAGTCATGAGCAGAGTTCTTATCCCCAAAGAGCGCTTGGGGACTATGTGTGTTGGCTTGGCAAGGGAGATACTCTGAGAGGACTGAATCTATTTCCAGTAAATCATGAATGAAATACCAGGTGACAGTTCAAGGATCATATTAATTTATTTAGGAAAGCAAAGCAAAGTCTGGATCTAAACTTAGAAATGAAACTATTAAACATATAGGATTATAAGAAAAATTTGTGACAAATTATCCAAAGAAAGCTGTAAAGGGTGGTGGGGAGGTTTCCTCAAATTTCTGTGCCTGGAATTGTTTAAGGGAGCATACTTTTCTCATACAAAGACTCACTGTTGCAGCAACATTACTGCAGTCTTAGGCATCAGGTCCTTGTTCAAGCCAGAAGAAAGGGCTCCAGCGATGCCTGTCTCTTTATTAGGAGAGCAAAATCCACATTGCTTTCCATTTATGTCTTATTGACCAGAAATCCTATGTTGCCTTGAGCTCCAATGAAAGCTTGGAAATGAACGTGTAGCTTTTCAGTCTCTAAGGAAGGTAGGAAGGGAGAAGAGGGTTGGGAATGGAGTTTCTGTATGCCATGAAGAGTGCCTGCCACATTCTCCTCCTTCATTCTCTCTGCCTACTCATACTAAGTTCAATGCTCAGCACAAGTCTCACCTCCTCCAGCAAGCCGAGCTCTACTTCTGCTCTAGCCTAATGGGTTCTCTTTAAACCCTGAACTCAAAGAGCTCTTGTTTTCCTATGTCTAGGTCTTCTCCTCAATCAATAGAAAAATCCTGAAAGCAGAATCTGCTCATATGTCTTTGAATATCTTGCAGTGTTCAGTATGGAGCTTTGCACATAATATTAATAGATATTCAGCAAAAATTGTGTTAGAATGATAGAGTGTGTCTTTTCTCACTGTAAAATATTAAGCAAAATATAATAAGCATTAAAAATATAAAACAATCTTCCATCAAACCCTAACCTATCCTCTAAAACCCACCTGAAATACTGCTTAGTCCATGAAGCCATCCTTCATCCCTCTTTCAGTCCTTTCTCCTTTGAATTTTATGCTTTGTAAACAAAAGATGGTCTAGTGCTTTACTCATTTCCATTCCCTTCTTAAAGAATTTGTTCTAGAGTGGGCAGCCATATGTGACTTTTCCTCTTTGGCCCCTGCTGAGTTGACTACAATGGACCCTGGACCCATAACCTATATGAGGGCCAGTCATATCCTTTTTCCTGGGACATGTAATTGAAAACAGAGACCGGATCACTCGGATGGTGCTGGGTTACTGGCACTAATAAGACCACGTAGAGTTGCATTCAGATTGGGTGTCATGAGAACCCACACTTCTCACAAATACTGATTGATTGAAGGCCTAATAAGTGCCCATCATTGTATGGGGCAATAGAGGAAAAAATCAGCCCAAACACCTGCCCTCATGGATCCTCTATTCTAGTTGCAGGGCTTCATTTTAGCTATATTTAGGCAGAATTACAGATAAGCAGAAACTAGGAAGCGAAGAGAAAGAGAATTTGCAGCAAAGAGAATTAAGCAGATCAACAAGAGACTCTGCAGCCTTGCAGACAAAGACAGACTTGGAGATCTGGAGAACTGAGCTCATATAGTTCCCATGCTACCCAACTATGCTTCTACCACTACCTCTATTGCTATTGTTGCTGCTATTACTGGCTAACAACTAGTAAGAACTTACTATGTTCCAAGCACTAGGCAAAATTCTTTTTTTTTTTTTGAGACGGAGTTTCACTCATGTTACCCAGGCTAGAGTGCAATGGCGCGATCTCGGCTCACCACAACCTCCGCCTCCTGGGTTCAGGCAATTCTCCTGCCTCAGCCTCCTGAGTAGCTGGGATTACAGGCACACACCACCATGCCCAGTTAATTTTTTGTATTTTTAGTAGAGACGGGGTTTCACCATGTTGACCAGGATGGTCTTGATCTCTTGACCTCGTGATCCACCCGCCTCGGCCTCCCAAAGTGCTGGGATTACAGGCTTGAGCCACCGCGCCTGGCGGCACTAGGCAAAATTCTTGATGTGCATCTAATAGTTTCAATATCCTTACAATCCAGACACTTATAAATGAAGGAACCAAGGCTCTGAGATGGTAGGTGAGTTACTTAAGACTGCCAGCCAGTAAAATGAAATGATAGGAACTTGAATTACAGGCCATACTGTTTGCAAATTGGTCTCATCTTATTACTCTGTATTCCCAAAATATCCTTGTAACAAACTAGTTTTACAGGGTTGTCTGCTCCTTCCAATCAACAGGTACCTTAAATAGCTTGCTATGTTTAGCTTAGACTGGAGGCAGCTGGATAGAGTAGTTCTCTATTTTTCTATCATTCTACAAATAGAATCATAGCAAAAATAAGTCCCCATTTGAAAACGTTCAAATGTTTGAAAATGTTCAAGTTAGACATTCATGTTTTGGTTTGAATGTTCATGTCTTGAGTTGTATGACTAAAATTAGTGGTTTTTCCCTTCTTGGGCACCTGAGCCCTGGCCAGAGGCATAGGGCTGGGAGGGGACTGGCAAGATAGTTTAGACAAGAAGGGTGCAAATACATGGGCATATCAAGAATTGTCCATAAACCGAGTACATAATATATCCTGCACAACATGTGGACCGTGTGTTCCAAATGGAGAAGTAGTTAATATGCATAAAACAAGGATTTCTGTAAAATAATTACTGAACCCATACTAGCTTTTTGTCCGTCCTTTCTATATTAACACTTTATATGAGTCTGCCCTTTTTCTAAAATTAAGAGTAAATCCTCATAATTAGAAATTGAGAATCACTACTGTAAATTATGTTAAAAGGGTATCCAGCCTTTATAATGGGGAAGACAGATATGATGCTGTCATTCACGAATCCCATCCAAATAGCAGGCAGCTCTCACTGACAAGGACACTCTTTCTGAGGTTCCAATACAACCTCACACTCTCATTATAATGCTCAAGAAGCCACTACCAATCGATTGGAGTTAGCCTGTGAGATGCTACCATTTCTTGTTTAGAAAATGAAGAACTCATGTTTTTCAATGACCATCCAGTTATTTTCCTAGGGTCCAGATAGAGCACTGAGAATCAACCAGTTTTATCTGACGCAACTTGCTTATTTGGCTTTGTGTCAGTGTTCCTGAGTCACCAAGTCTGGTGCCTTACTCATTTCAGTTTGTCAACTGGGTAAAACAAAACTTACCTCTGTATATGGTATTAATAAACGAACGTTGTTGAGCTTCTGTAGAGAGCAGTAGTTGTGGAGTAAATGTTATGGCATAATTGAAATTATAAGTCTTTTAACTCCCCAAGCAACAGAACTCCCTCCCCACCTGCTTAAAAGTTGGGGTTATTATTTACATCCCATTTATAAATAGCCCAGAATCTGCAGCAGGATGGGCGTGGAAGTTGTCTGGTGCTTTAATCACTAATGACCTCATCTTCAAATGGTCAGTGATAATAAACAAGAAGGAGGGATTTCCAAGGGAGCAGAGCATTAATAAGGTAAGATTTTAAAATTAATTTTTCAAGTTAATTAAAATGTCCAAAAGCACAATAAAACTACAGAAAATCTGGCAAGGGAATGGCAGCAGGACTGATTAATGCAAGTCAACTGTCTTCTGAGGGTAATAGTAATAATGATGAGATTATGGATATGGAAGAACCTGCTAAAAAGAAATGTGATGCATGTGGAATACAAACTGCGTCCCAGTTACTATTTTATGGTGCACAATGGATCTTATTAAGGAGGAATAGCGGCAAGAATTACCACTGAATTGCTCAATAAAAGTATAGTGTAATTAACAGTGTTGGAGCAGCAGCTGGAGAGATGCCTCCCATTGATGTTCCATATTCTCCATTTATTTCCAGTTTGCTAAGGGGGTGTAGATTCTAACTAAGACTGTTTGTTTATTTGATCAGTAAATAGTAAACGTTTGTCAACCAGGGCACTAAGCTAAGAGACATGAGGGTGTGACGATGAGTAAGGCACTGCTTTGGCCCTCAGGGGGCTTATGTTCAGATAGGGGAGATGAGATAGGAATGTAATTAACTCGAATACAATGAAGATTGTGTTGAAACCTTCCATAGAGGTCAAAAGAGAGAGAAATTACTTTTAACAAAAGGGATTTAGCAGAAGTGCCTGGGAATCTATGGCATTTGAGAAGGGCTCTGGCTTTGATGTCGGCAAGATTTTTGACAGGTAGAGATAATAATAATTCTCTACTTGTGAGTTCTTATATTTTTGAAAAAGCCATGCGGTATATAAATAATGTCATCAAGCTAAATAGGAAACAATGGAAGTATATTTGTGGTGAAGAGTGTAGTCAAAGGGGAGATACGTCTTTCAATAATATGTTGAGAGAACTACGTTGGCGTACAAAATGGTGGCATTTAATGCCATGCAAATGTATCTTGTGCAAAGAGGGCTTTGGACATTTTGGAATCAGGCAATTATGGTTGAGCCAGACGTGCTTGGCCTTAACCATGCTTGAGGTAGTTATTCTGGCTTTAGGTAGTTATAGTGGACGGGGGGGACAAGAAGCAGGTCACAAAAACCATTTTAGGATGCCGCAGCAATAGGACATGAAATGACAGGAGCCTGTATTTACAGGATGTGCTCTGTGAAAACAGAAAGGAGAAAACACTTGCCAGTAACATTGTGGATATAGAACTAATAGAACTTGAACGAAGAAGAGGGCGAGGTTAACGATGACCACCAGCTTTTGAGTTTGGGTTACTAGGAAAATGGCCGGGTGAATGCCAACAATTTGGTGGATGAAGGGGCTTTGGGCTAATAATGAAGATGCGCTGGGACAATAATGACTGACGGACCAAGACAGGTACTTCTCCTGCCTCACCCAGCTGAGGTCAGCCTCCATCTGTTTTAGTACAAAGCTGAACTCGAGTTAATGCTTCTTAGATTCTATGATGATACTGAGTTTATGCACCACTGGAATGTGCTTGTGAGATGCTGGCATGGACAGAGATGTTCTTCAGGCATAGGCAGAAGATTATTTCAATTATCATCCACTTGTGCACTGATGTATTTCAGGGTCATTTAGAATGAGAGCTGAGCTTTTCAGTCTCCAAAGTAGAGACAGGGCTGCTGTGAAGCTCAGCTCTGAGGTCCAGGAAGGATTCTGGACCCCAGATCGTGGGATACAACTGACTTGTAGTTTGGTTTTATAAGGTTATCATTAGGCCTCCTTTTCATTTTCTTTTAGCTCCAAAGAATTCATTCCAGCCTTCCTTTATCATTGGGTTTCTATTATTTCTGGCTATATTTTCTTCACCCAGCCACCTTTGTTTCTGGCATTGGCGCTGATGAGCACAGAAGGTGTTGAAGCGTAGAAGCCAGCTGACCCAGAGTATAATGAAGCACTAAGATGGAGAGGAAGGAGTGCCAAGAAATTCAAGCTGGGGTAGATTATAGTCTAAAGGCTCATTCCATACCAGACTCATAAATTTAGTTCATTTTCAGCTCCCTTGTTTCCTTAGTCCCTTGTAACAATTTACCAGTAAGACAGTTTCTAGTTTTGTTACTTCTCAGCTCCATGCCTGCCTCTCTAGCTCCAAGGTCACAGCCCTAGTTTTGCCGTCAGCCTTCTTTAATGAGGACTAGTATAATCTGCTCACTGGCGCTCTGAACTCTCTCTGGTCCTCTTCCAAGCCATCCTGTGCACTGCAGCACACATTGTTTTCCTTTTCAGGATTCTCCAAAGCCTCGATGGCTCTCCACTGTTCCTGGAATCAGATTTAAAACGCTGATCCTGGACTTTCGGGTTCTCCCTTGGTCACAGCCCTCCTCAGGCGCCTATGCCACCTGCTGCCGCCCATTCGTGTTTTGCTCCTGTCAGTAAACAGCTTTGCTGCACGCCACACACAATTTATGGCAGCCACTTCCGAAAAGCTGTCAGCATCACAGCTTCCTAAAGTGCCATTTTTCTCTGCTTCTCCCACATCTGTCTCAGATTTCTTTTAGAGATCTTTCTTGTTAGGATCAGGCAAACTACTTCTTGTATGTGTGGGTGTGCCTATGTCACCTTAAATGCAGGTGGACTAAATGCAGATTACCAAACCCTTTCGTGAGGCCAATCTTCTTCCTTCTGGTAAGTTTGCTTTCTGATAACTTTTCCTTCTTGCCTTGAGCATTGTCTTATTAGCTCTACTCTTTAGCTGTCTGAAAGAATGACTGCACTGCTAAGTCTCCTGCTAAACACAGACTGCAGAAATATGGCTTACAGAAGATCACAGTACTTTCCAAAGTGTACTCGGATTTAAAAATAAAAAGGGTTCTATTTTTACGTAAGTATGGGAAATCCTGGATTAAGCAGAGCTAGACAGGTTTCTTTCTGGAGGACTACTTAGAGATTTTAATGATGTACCTTTTAGATCTCCAAGAAGGGGTGTTTCATGATCCATCAAAATTAGGGGCAGCTGTCCTCTCTGGGGCAGTCTCTCCTTTGATTTCTTTTTTCTTACTGCAATGAAATGTAAATTTCAAGACATCAAGAGATAGAAACCAACTGAAAGAGGTTGGATTTTTTTGTTTCCAACATGATGCAGTGCTAAATACCACCAGGGTATTATTGCCTCTACCTGAAGGTGAATAAAGCCTTTGGCTCTCAGAAGTGTTCAGGGCCCAGAACTGGCACAGTTCACTGTCTTTAGGGAAGGATGACAGAGAGGTGCCTTCTGCCTGCAGCCACGTCCCTGCCAGCACAAAAGGGCAACCGTTCTAAAAAGGGAAATGTGGTCTCAGTGCTTCTCACTGCTTTCCTCAAGACAGAAATTGCAGACCACAAGGGTGACAGCACAACTCAACATTCTTACCTCATTGAGGACGCGTAGGAGTAGGTCCCCTCCCCCTTTATTCTTAAAACATTCAAAAGAAAATAGAACTTTTAAGAGTCTCATGGGAAACGGCATGCTTTTCATGCTTTGCTTCTCTGTTGCTGATGCATAAGCTCTGCTCTGGCTAGTCCCTGCTGGCTGCATCCCGGCTCCTGCAGGCCCGACGCCCACCTTCCTCCCGGCTCTGTCCCCAGGAAGCTCGTGGCTGCAGACTGCGACACAGGCACCTTCTCTTCAATACCCACGTCCCTCCCTCTTTGATGGTGTGTTTCTGGAAGAGCCGGGTCCTGCTCTGATGGCACCTCCAGACGGCAGCCCCTCCTCATGGCTCCACCCCTCACTGGCCTCGTGGGGGAAGCTCTCTCCTCCGCCTGCCCTTGACCTAGGGTGGCCAAGACTTCCCATGGCCTAATCTCCTGGTGCCTCAACCTCTCGTTGGGCGTTGGCTTCACTCCACCCACAGCTCTGCAAATAGTCTGGTCAGTGGATTAAGCCTCTGGAATCTTCTGAGTTGGGTTCTATTTCTTTCTGGCCCCGGAAAATACATTGTATTTTCAGGAAACATACACAGGTCCTTCCCATGAAAACAGCAGACAGGGGTCACAGTGTGCGGTTGCCACCTCCTTCTCCTGAAAGACGGGGAGTGCAGCTAGACTGCAGCTTTGGCTGGTCGCCCTGGACTCACAGCATGGGGCCCAGTAGGCCTTTTGCCCAGCCTCATGTGGTCAAGAAGCTCTTTTTGATGGCGGGCATGTCAGGGGACTAGTGTTCCAAAAGGCCCATTTTGCAAAGCCCTAGAGCAGAGTACAGCTCACGAGGGATGGAGCACATTCAGTGGTTTGCTGACAGCAAGTATTTAGGAGGCCGATCTGGGCCATGCCGGAACCACCTGGCCTGGCAGATGGCTACAGTATATTTCAGATCAGAGAAGTCCCTAAGTGTCTCTCAGTACACACTGCTCTTCACCCCTGTTCTCTTCAACAATGTGTAAGCAAATCTTGGCTTGATTTGAAGGGAGGTAGGGGTAATAGGGGATGGGGGTGAGGGGGTGGGGATGCTATTGTAGCTTTTGAAATATATCCCAGGGGAGTCTTTTCCCACGCCAGGAACTCTGACCTGTTGCTTTCTGATATTCCCAGGGAATGGCACTGTCCACTCAGAAATGAGGGGACATTATTATCCTCTCTGATCATAGGAGGATGAGTCTCAGAGGAAGCCATAGAAATGCCAGAGCTTTCTTTCATGAAATAGCAAACTCACCATAATTTTAGTAAGTGTTAGTGTGGTAGGCATGCTGAGATGGGAAATGACTTGGCAAAAAGGCCTGGAGCATCACTGAATTTGTTTGTCCTTTAGAAACAGAAAACATAGGAGCTGACTTTACTCTTTCAGTAACTGTGTGGCCACAGTGTAATGGTCAGAGGCCAAGTGGCCTCTTCAAGATGCCAGGGATGTAAGTCCCTGTCCATATTGTGGATCAGTAGCAACGCTGGGTGAATACGGTGTCATGGAGCCCTGGGATCACAGCCGGAACCCTCATACCTTGTGGCCAGCTGTCTCTGTCTTCCTGCTTCTGTAGAGCTGGCTACCTTGTAACTCTCCTGGAGTCCCCCATGAAGCCCCACTTCTGTGACTCACTGTCCACTCAGACTCTGTTCTCAGATCACCTGCGGAACAGGTCACCACTGGCTGGTGCTTAGTTTCCTCCCTGGCTGTTTCTTGGCCTTGAATCACTCCTGGTGCTTACATCAATCTGTTCTCTTCTCCAGAGGCAGAGTGGAGGAACTTGCTTTGTCTTTATTTCTTTGCAAAGAGAGGACCCCTCCATGGGCAAGGATGAGTGGGTTACTCAGAGTCGAATGTGGTGTCTATGGGGCTCTTCCAGGAAAATCCCCTAGATAGCAGGAAAGAAGTCCTCAATATCCTATAGAACCTGAAGGGCATCCTACCTAACTCCTAGCAGGGGCAGCTGCCATCCAAGTGAGTGCAGTTCCTTGCATGGTACCAGTACCATGCTGTTTTGATTACTGTAGCCTTGTAGTTGTGCAGCATGGGGGCCTTACACCCGATGTTCTCCAAGAGGAACAGCAGGCCCATCCATCATGGACAACGCCTGGTTCTGGCTCAGCTTCTTATTTATCTATTTATTTTTTTGCAACCCCATTTTTTTTTTTAAAGCTCTAGGGTACGTGTGCTGATCTTGCAGGATTGTTGCATAGGTACACACGTGCCATGGTAGTTTGCAGTCTCCATCCCCCGTCACCTACATCAGGCATTTCTTTCGGTGTTATCCCTCCCCAACCTCCCCGCCCCCCACTGTCCCTCCCCTAACCCCCACCGCGCAACAGACCCCAGTGTGTGATGTTCCCCCTGCTGTGCCCATGTGTTCTGATAGTTCAACACCTGCCTATGAGTAAGAACACATGGTGTTTGGTTTTCTGTTCTTGTGTCAGTTGCTGAGAATTATGGTTTCTAGATTCATCCGTGTCCCTACAAAAGACACGAATTCATTGTTTTTTATGGCTGCATAGTATTCCATGGTGTATATGTGCCACATTTTCTTTGTCCAGTCTATCATTGATGGGTATTTGGGTTGGTTCCAGGTCTTTGCTATTGTAAACAGTGCTGCAACGAACATACGTATGTATGTGTCTTTAAAATAGAATTATTTATAATCCTTTGGTTATATACCTCGTAATGGGATTACTGGATCAAATGGAATTTCTATTTCTAGATCCTTGAGGAATCGCCACACTGTCTTCCACAATGGCTGAACTAATTTATACTCCCACCAACAGTGTAAAAGTGTTCCTATTTCTCCACATCCTCTCCAGCATCTGTTGTCTCCAGATTTTTTAATGATCGCCGTTCTAACTGGCATGAGATGGTATCTCAATGTGGTTTTGATTTGCATTTCTCTAAGGCCCAGTGATGATGAACATTTTTTTCATGTTTATTGGCCACATATATGTCTCTTTTGAAAAGTGTCTTTTCATATCCTTTGCCCACTTTTGAATGGGTTTGTTTTTTTCTTGTAAATCTGCTTTAGTTCTTTATAGTTTCTGGATATTAGCCCTTTGTCAGATGGGTAGACTGCAAAATTTTTTTTCCCATTCTGTTGGTTGCCGGTTCACTCTAATGATTGTTTCTTTTGCTGTGCAGAAGCTCTGGAGTTTAATTAGATCCCATTTGTATATTTTGACATTTGTTGCCATTGCTTTTGATGTTTTAAGTCATGAAGTCCTTGCCTATGCCTGTGTCCTGAATGGTATTGCCTAGGTCCTGAATGGTATTGCCTAGGTTTTCTTCTAGGTTTTTATTGTGCTAGGTCTTATGTTTAAATCTTTAATCCATCTGGAGTTAATTTTAGTGTAAGGTATAAGGAAGGGGTCCAGTTTCAGCTTTCTGCACATGGCTAGCCAGTTTTCCTAATATCATTTTTTAAACAGGGAATCCTTTCTCCATTGATTGTTTTTATTAGGTTTGTCAAAGATCAGATGGTTGTAGATGTGTGGTGTTGCTTCTGAGGTCTCTGTTCTGTTCCACTGGTCTACATCTCTTTTTTGGTACCAGTACCATGCTGTTTTGATTACTGTAGCCTTGTGGTATAGTTTGAAGTCAGGTAACATGATGCCTCCAGCTTTGTTCTTTTTGCTTAGGATTATCTTGGCCATGCGGGTTCTCTTTTGGTTCCATATGAAGTTTAAAGTGGTTTTTTCCAGTTCTGTGAAGAAAGTCAATGGTAGCTTGATGGGGATAGCATTGAATCTATAAATTACTTTAGGCAGCATGGCCATTTTCACGATATTGATTATTCTTAACCATGAGCATGGAATGTTTTTTCAATCTGTTTATGTCCTTTCTTTTTCCATTGAGCAGTGGTTTGTAGTTCTCCTTAAAGGGGTCCTTTACAACTGTTGTTAGCTGTATTCCTAGGTATTTTATTCTCTTTGTAGCAATTGTGAATGGTAGTTTGCTCTTGATTTGGCTCTCTTTAAGTCTGTTATTGGTGTATAGGAATGCTTGTGATTTTTGCACATTGATTTTGTATCCTGAGGCTTTGCTGAAGTTGCTTATCAGTTTCAGGAGATTTTGGGCTGAGACAGTGGGATCTTCTAAACATGCAATCAGGTTGTCCACAAATAAAGACAATTTGACTTCCTCCTTTCTTAATTGAATACCCTTTATTTCTTTTTCTTGCCTGATTGCTCTGGCTAGATCTTCCAATACTGTATTGAGTAGGAGTGGTGAGAGAGGGTATCCTTGTCTAGTGCCAGATTTCAAAGGGAATGCTTCCAGTTTTTGCCCATTCAGTGTGTTATTGGCTGTGGCTTTTATTATTTTGAGATACGTTCTGTCTATACCTAGTTTATTGAGAGTTTTTAGCATAAAGGATGTTGAATTTTGTCGAAGGCCTTCTCTGCATCTATTGAGATAATCATGTGGTTTTTGTCTTTGGTTTTGTTTATGTGATGGATTACATTTATAGATTTGCATATGTTGAACCAGCCATGCATCCCCAGGATGAAGCCTGCTTGATCGTGATGGATGTGCTGTTGCATTCAGTTTGCCTGTATTTTATTGAAGATTTTTGCAATGATGTTCATCATGAATATTGGATTGAAGTTTTCTTTTTTAGTTGTGTCTCTGCCAGGTTTTGGTATCAGGATGATGTTGGTTTCATAAAATGAGTTAGGAAGGATTCCCTCTTTTTGTATTGTTTGGTACCAGCTCCTCTTTGTATGTCTGGTAGAATTCGGCTGTGAACCCATCAGAACCTGGAATTTTTTTGGTTGGTAGACTATTAATTGCTGCCTCAACCTCAGACCTTGTTATTGGTCTATTTAGGGTTTCAACTTCTTCGTGGTTTACCCTTGGGAGGGTGCAAGTGTTCAGGAATTTATCCATTTCTTCCAGATTTAGTGGTTTATGTGCATAGAGTTGTTCGTAATAATCTCTGACGGTAGTTTGTATTTCTGTGGAATTGGTGATATCCCCTTTATTTTTTTTTTATTGCATCTATTCGATTCTTCTCTCTTTTCTATTAGTCTGGCTAGTGGTCAGTCTATTTTGTTGATCTTTTCAAAAAACCAGCTCCTGGATTTATTGATTTCTTGAAGGAATTTTTGTGTCTCTATCTCCTTCAGTTCTGCTCTGATCTTAGTTATTTCTTGTCTTCTGCTAGCTTTTGAGTTTTTAAATTTTGCTCCTCTAGTTCTTTCAATTTTGGTGATAGTGTGTCAATTTTAGGTGTCTCCTTGCATCTCATGTGGGCATTTATTGCTATAAATTTCCTTCTAGACACTGCTTTAAATATGTCCCAGAGATTCTGGTATGTTGTGTCTTCATTCTCATTGGTTTTGAAGAACATCTTTATTTCTGCCTTCATTTCATTATTTATCCAGTCATCATTCAGGAGCAAGTTGTTCAGTTTCCATGTAGTTGTGTGGTTTTGAGTGAGTTTCTTAATCCTGAGTTCTAATTTGATTGCACTGTGGTCTGAGAGACTGTTATTATTTCTGTTCTTTTGCATTTGCTGAGGAGTGATTTACTTCCAATTATGTGGTCAATGTTAGAATAGGTGCAATGTGGTGCTGAGAAGAATGTATATTCTGTGGATTTGGGGTGGAAATTTTTGTAGATGTCTATTAGGTCCGCTTGGTCCAGATCTGCTTTCAAGTCCTGGATATACTTGTTGATTGTCTGTCTCATTGATCTGTCTAATATTGACAGTGGAGTGTTAAATTCTCCCACTATCATTGTGCAGGAATCTAAGTCTCTTTGTAGGTTGTTAAGAACTTGCTTTATGTATCTGGGTGCTCCTGTATTGGGTGCATATATATTTAGGATAGTTAGCTCTTTTTGTTGCATTAATCCTTTTACCACTATGTAATGCCCTTCTTTGCCTCTTTTGATTTTTGCTAGTTTAAAGTCTGTTTTATCAGAGACTAGGATTGCAACCCCTGCTTTTTTTTGCTCTTCATTTGCTTGGTAAATCTTCCTCTATCCCTTTATTTTGCATCTATGTATGTCTTTGCATGTGAGGTGGGTCTCCTGAATACAGCACACCTATGGGTCTTGACTTTTTATCCAGTTTGCCAGTCTGTGCCTTTTGATTGGGGCATTTAGGCCATTTACGTTTAACGTTAATATTGTTATACGTGAATTTGATCCTGCCATTACTGGCTGGTTGTTTTGTCCATTTGTTGGTGCAGTTTCTTCATTGCCTCATTGGTCTTTACCATTTGGTATGTTTTTGCAGTGGCTGGTAGTGGTTGTTCCTTTCCATGTTTAGTGCTTCCCTCAGGAGCTCTTGTAAGGCAGGTCTGGTGGTGGTGAAATCTCTCAGAATTTGCTTGTTCATGAAGGATTTTATTTCTCCTTCACTTATGAAGCTTAGTTTGGCTGGATATGAAATTATGGGTTGAATGTTCTTTTCTTTAAGAATGCTGAATATTGGCCCCCACTCTCTTCTGGCTTGTAGGGTTTCTGCCAAGAGATCTGCTGTGAGTCTGATGGACTTCCCTTTGTGGGTGACCTGACCTTTCTCTCTGGCTGCCCTTAGCATTTTTTTCTCTCATTTCAATGCTGGTGAATCTGACAATTATGTGCCTTGGGGTTGCTCTTCTTGAGGAGTATCTTTGTGGTATTCTCTGTATTTCCTTGATTTGAATGTTGGCCTGTCTTTCTAGGTTGGGGAAGTTCACCTGGATAATATCCTGAAGAGTGTTTTCCAGCTTGGATTCATTCTCCCCATCACATTCAGGTACACTGACGTGTATTCACTGCATCTTTCTTTTAGGCTGTGGGCTCCATGAAGAGAGGGGCCCTATCTTGTTCCTCTTCATCTCCTCTCATGCCTGGTATTGGAAGTTGCCCCACAATACTTGTTGAGCAGGAATTGTTACTCAAGGCTTAGATGCTGCATAAACAGCTCCACTCTTATTTTAAAATTTATTTTTTAAACGTTCACTTTGACAAATATTGTGTCTATTTACAAAGTACAGTGTGATGTTTTGATTGATGTATACACTGTGGAATTATTATATCAAGCTAATTAACATATCCATCACCTCACATACTTAATTTGTTTGTAGTGAGAACATTTGAAATCTACTTTTTGAGCAATTTTGAAATATACAATACACCATGATTAACTGTGGTCACTATGCTATGCAATAGATCACTAAAACTTAGTCCTCCCATCTAACTAAAACTTTCCACCTTTTGATCAATATCTCTCCATTCCCTGTCCTGCCAACCCTCATTCTACTCCCTAATTCTCTGAGTTCAATACTTTTAGATTCAACATATAATTTAGATCATGCAGTATTTTTCTTTCTGTCCCTGGTTTATAGAATCTGTGGAGTGGATTGCTCAGTACTCTGCATTTATGATGGGGCCCCTGCTTTATTCCTGAAAAATAAAACTGGGATCCCTAAACTTTGCAACAATTATGAGGGCCTCATTGTCTGGGACTGTTACTTTTAGCAGCTGTAACATTCATTGTTTAAAAGCTGTTGATTTTTAAAAACCATTTATTGTAGATAACTGGAAAACACCAAAGAACATCTTTCTTTCCTAGACATTTTCTATCTTTCCAGACATTTTCCTGTGGATTTGCACACATGGCCATGTAGACTTAGGCACACATTACTACCCAGGCCAAACATGCCTTTTTATACTTACTGAAAATTTTAATTTTTTTCACTTCTAAAGTGTTTATGTAATTTACATTTTTATTTGGTTGGGTTTCAATATTTTCATATAGACTTATATGATCATTTTAGCATATTAGGGCTATTAAACATTTTGTTTTAAAATTTTAGCAGTATCTCCCTCAGACTTTAATTTCTTTTAGCCATTTTGTTTTCTCTGCAGAACTTTCAATTTTAATGGTGTATAATATACCAATGTTATCTATTTAGTTTCTGCTTTTGGTTCAACATAAAAAAAGGTCTTGGCCCCCCCTAAAATGTAAAAATAAATCTATGGCTAAGTATGAATTCTCTTCTTTATATTTTAATTTTTAATCCATCTGGAATTCATCTAGCTTAAAGAATTATGCAGCATGGAATCAAATTTACTTTTTGTCTCCCAGAAGGCTGGCTAATTGTTCCAACGTCTTTTCCTCTTTAATTAGAAATGCCAGCTTTAGCATATATATGTAGTGTTCCCATTATTGTTATTCTCTTAAATATTCTACAAGTGTGGTTTTGCTTTTTTCCCTTTACCAGTGAAATTTGAATGTTCTGATCTCTCAGGAGTGGGTCTCATTCCTTGTTTCTTTCTATAACATTAATCTATTTGTATCTGTATTTTTTTTTCTCTTGTGGTCAGGGAATATGGTCTGAAGAACCCTTATTAGCTGGAATTTATTTTTTTTCTGTAGCATAATATAATTCCATTTTTGTACATGTTATAAGAAGATATTAATACAATCTCTATATAGTATATACCTATGTCTAATCTCTTATCTGTAATTTCAAATTACTGCTAAATGTGGGTTTGAACTTTTTTAAAAAAGGGATTTGAAATTTGGAATTTGGTTTGTTGGGGGTGGAGACCCCTTTGACTTTTAGATTAAGAAATTGCTTGATTAGCTGGGCGCAGTAGCTCACGCCTGTAATCACAGCACTTTGGGAGACTGAGGCAGGTGGATCACGAGGTTAGGAGATTGAAACCATCCTGGACAACATGGTGAAACCCTGTCTCTACTAAAATACAAAAATAAAAATAAAAATAAAATAAAGCTGGGTGTGGTGGTGCACACCTATAGTCCCAGCTGCTCCTGAAGTTGAGGCAGAAGAATTGCTTAAACCTGGGAGGTGGAGGTTGCAGTGAGCTGAGATCGTACACTGCACTCCAGTCTGGTGGCATAGCAAGACTCCATCTCACACAAAAAAAGAAAAAGGTAATTGCTTGATGAAATAGAGAGTTCTGCATGGGGATATAGGGTCAAATTTTTAGACAACAATAACATGCTTCTTTGCTCTTTTGACAGTTGAGTTCAGTTTTTCATTCAGCATGAGGGGTTTTGTTTTTTGTTTTTGCATTGATGCTTTATTCTTTATGTATAATTGTTATGTTGGTTGTGTTTGTTTTTATTTAACTTGTAATGGTGATAGATTGCATTATTGTTCTCAAGTATTTATCCACTTCCCCACTTAGCTGTATTTTATAGCAGGCAGAGTATACTTTCCTTTCCTGCCATATTGACTTTGGGCTTTGCTATGGGGTTGGTTGCTTTGACCAATGTAGTGTAGACGGAAGGAACAGTGGCCAGTTTTGATCAGAGACTTAAGACATACCATGAGTTTGGCTTGTCCCTGGAGCTTCTGTCCCCTGGCACAAGAATCCCCTGATGGTGGTTACCCCTTCAGCTTGGGACATGGAATGAGAAGACATAAGGAGCCGTCAGAGCTCAGCTGAGCACAGCAGACCTGCAGCCCACCTCGAGACCTGCAAGCGAGAGTAAATGTTTGTCGGGGGAAGTCATTGAGATTTGGGGTTGTTTGCCACTGCAGTTACCATGTTTCCCTTCCTCTACCCCATTCATTCTTTAAAACTATTTTCTTTCTTCCTTCCCCTCTTCCATTTATCGTTGAAAATGATTAGCAGGCCAGATTGAAGTAGGCAAGCCAAGCAGGGATCAAGGCCTGTGGACAAGGAGGCTGTGTTAAGTGAATTGCTATGTTTTGGAAGACTGAGAAATGCCTTGAGGATAATTGGAGTTGGATCTCTTATTGTTGGGAATATGGAAATGGAGATGACTAGAATCGGGGTTCCAAATTTAGCAAATAAAGATACAGGACACTATTTGGGACAGATTTATACTAGAAAGTTATTATCTGAAATTCTAATTTAACTAGGCATCTTGTATTTTATCTGGTAATCTTGGATAAAATAAACCCTGTAGTGTTGGACTGAAATTGGAGGTACCAGCATGAACTCGTAGATTTACACACACACACACACACACGCACACACACACACACACACGCACACAAATAAAGATGTGTGACGTAAACATATGTAGGGGCCAAGAAACTTTCCCCTTGGCCCTCTGACGTTCCACTGAATAATCAATTTGCACAAGGCAGATTAATTGGAGAAAAGGCATACAAATTTATTTAACATATATACATGGGAGCGTCCACAATGAAAACCCCTAGATACAGGGAAAATTTTCCATTTTTATGCTTAGGTGAAAGTATGGACAGCTCTGTAGAAATATAATTGAAAAAAAAAAAAAGGTATGATCTAAGGCTAATAGACCGAGTAGAGAAACCCAGCAGGATCTGTCTGTCTAGATTATTTGTGGCCTCTCTGAGTATGCCTTTTTCTTTTTGTTCTGGGTATGGGTAGGGCCCTCTGAAAGGGAAGTCTTAGGACCTACAGTCAAAAAAGTAAGTCGGATAATTTTTTTTTATGGTCAGTTTTTATACAGAAAGGCAAAGGAAAAGTTAGATTAATATTTTTAGGTTTTATGGCTGGTTTTGGGAAGGGGTTCTGGTTTCTGTGACCTGCCTTGGAGAAGAGAGATTCTAGTTTCTATGGATAGCCTTGGGGGAGAATGGTTCTGAGAGACAGGAGGGTAGGAGAAGGTTGGAAAAAAGCTTTTGCTTCTGAGGCCTTCATTTTAGCATATTGTTTTCTGAACCCTTACATTCCCCAGTCTGAAACTTCCCCAAGAAATTTCACAGTCCAGATATTGGGTTGGTGGATTGTTTTATAATCCATTGAATCAGTCTCTCAGTCCTGAGAATAAAGTAGTCCAATTAAGCAGTTAATATTGTGTCTCATGGCAGGCAGTAGTGCTGCAGATGGGCTTCCACCAAAGTCAGGCTTCTATATGATTTGAGCGGTCAGATATTTCATAAGAAGCATTCCTATGGAAACAAAAGAAAAACAAAGGCTAATGGTTAGAACAAACCACAAACTTAGTTTCTGATCCAGAGGGAAGCCAGTTAAGATTTTTAGATGTTGGGCTTGAAGCATCTTCCGATGAAGTGAGAGCAGACAGTGGCAATCTGACAGATTTTTTTTTTTCTGGTTTGTAGTTTGTATCATGTGTTCCAGTGAACTTTTGGAGTAGTCTGTACACCAGCCAGCACAAAGTCTGTTTATACATGAAGTTGCTGTAATGATTTTTTTTTTGAAGTTTTAAAAATCAAGTTGTCTAGCTTTAGCTTACAAGGCTTTAGGAAAAAAAGCAGTTTTAATTTTAGTGATTTTTAAGTCAAAAAAATTATAAATGTTAGTTTGGAGCCAGTAAAACCTTCAGTATTCAGTCCAAATTGTAAGTAAATAATAAAAACTCAAAAACAATGGACAAGGCTAGAATCTAATAACAGATATATTAAAGTTTTCTTCTGAAACATAATTTTCCTCCAGTCCCCTCTTTCTACCAATGACAAATCATAGTCCAATTTATTTGCAAAATAGGCTTAGTCTTATTTTACTTGGCCTGATTGTTTGCATAAAGTGTGGCAAAAATAGTGATTGGCCACATATGGTCTTTTTAAATTGGGTTTGCTGGAACTTTTTATAAGGAATTTCAGATAAGACTTTCAAAAGCCTCCTGAGGCTAACCAAGCCAAAGATTTGTCATTAAACTGTTCCTGTAATACTTGCGTGAATTGGGTGAATTCCTTTTTTTTTTGAGATCTCAGAATAACTTGAGGTTTCTGATCGTATCATAAAGTGAGATTCTTTACTTACCACAGGCCAGGAACCTTGTAAAGAAATCACGTAGACAGGTTCAAGACCAGTTTTTCCAAAGGACTTTTTATCAGGTCTGTAAAATCAACTTCAATTTCTTTTCTTTAATTTTCTTATTTTTAAATTTTACTTTAAGTTCTGGGATACAAGTGCAGATTATGCAGGTTTGTTACATAGGCATACATGTGCCATGGTGGTTTGCCGCACCTATTAACCCATCATTTAGGTTTTAAGTCTGCATGTATTAGCTGTTTGTCCTGATGTTCTCCCTCCCCTTAACCCCCACCCCCTCACAGGCCCTGGTGTGTGTTGTTCCCCTCCCTGTGTCCATGTGTTCTCATTGTTCAACTCCCACTTGTGAGTGAGAACATGTGGTGTTTGGTTTTCTGTTTCTGTGTTAGTTTGCTGAGGATGGCTTCCAGCTTCATCCATATCCCTGCAAAGGACAAAATCTCATTCCTTTTTATGGCTGCATAGTATTCTATGGTATATATGTACCACATTTTCTTTATCCAGTCTGTCATTGATGGGCATTTGGGTTGATTCCATGTCTTTTCTATTGTAAATAGTGCTGTAATAAACATATGTGTACATGTGTCTTTATAGTAGAATAATTTATATTCCTTTGGGTATATACCTAGTAATGGGATTGTTGTTGAGGCTGTAGAGAAATGGGAATGCTTTTACACTGTTGGTGGGAATGTAAATTAATTCAACCATTGTAGAAGACACTGTGGTTATTCCTCAAGGATCAATTTCTTAAAGCAGTCTGTTTACATCTGAAGGTAGGCCATTCCAGTCAAAACCCTGGTAACATAATCAGTATCTTCAATTGTGTGCTGTTATGAAAGAAAACAGGTTCTTACTGAACTTATGCAAATAACTATATTGTTATAAATTAAGAATAATCACAAATAGTTTATAAATTCCAGAGAAATCAGGGGAAGAGAAAAGCAATTATTTCAAATTTTATTCACAAAAGTGTACTTTACCCAACTCATTACAAGCTATAAGTAGCTCAAAAAAAGAAAACAAACATTTTATTGATTCTGGAAAACAAAGCTTAAGAAGAATCAACAATGTTTCAAACAAAAAGTCATGAAAAATTATGTTAGTCTTCTATGAGTGAGTTCTATGTAATTAACTTTTCTTTTTTTTTTTTGGTTTAATGTTAGGTGAGCAATTCCCGTAAATGCAGCAGCCTTTCCATTAGAATTCTGGAAGTTTTTTTTCTTTTTTCTTTCTTTTATTTTTTTTTAAATCTAACGGTATGATCTCCAAAAGTTATCAGAAACCAGAAACCTTTATTCAGGAGTATTTGTAAGAGTCTTTTCTATGATTTCCTTTAAAGAAGAAGCAAATTTTGGACTGCTGTTGATTATAAGCCACTTTTTGAGAATAATCAAGATAAACCAATAATTGTCTGTGGATGACAAAAGTGTTTGAATAGCCATTGTTAAAGACACAATTAGCAAGGAAATTTGGTTATTTTGTGGCATACAAAAAGTTAACATAAAAATTATAATTATTACTGATAACATGTAATAAGACATATCAGAATTTTAGAAATCACATACAATTTTGGAAGATGTATTAATATCACCTTTAAACAAATATAACCCAAAGAAAATTAAACAACATTTTATATTTGACAGTGTTTTCTACATGACTTCAGCATACCAAATAAATCTAATATATCTCTCCTGAATTTCCAGGGGCCCTAATATCCAAAAAGTTAGAGGTTCAAGAGACTGAATTAGAATTTAAAATTTTTGATGTTGGAAAGTTTGTCAAATATCAAAGGTTTAAAACTCTTGCTCAGAATAGACTCACATGCCACTGTAAAATAATAGTTGTTCAATTAGTCAAAGTGATACTTCCAAGATTTCAAAAACCAAAAACCTTTATTTTCTGATAGAGGAAGACTCTCCTAAACAATCATAAGACCTAAGAAAGATGCTGTGAAGCACACTGTATCTGTCTCTCCCTCTTTTCCCACTTTTTTGTTTGCAGTTTCCTTAAAAGGTAAACAAATCTCATTAAAATCACACAAAAGTCTTGTTTAAAAGAGAAAACCAAATTTTACATTTGCATTAGTGTATTAATGCTAAAGCTAATTATAACAAAACGTTATAAACTAATCCATTCAAACTCCATCAGTTTTAACATATAAAATAAGATTTCCATAAACCTTTTATAACCTCTTACAGTTTTTTTCATTCCCCTCCTCCTCCTCCTCCTTTCCTTCCTCTTCTTCTTCTTCTTTTTCCCTCTCCTCCTCCTCCTCCTCTTCCTCCTCCTTCTCCTCACTCCTCCTCCTCCCTCTTCCTCTTTTTCCTCCTCTTCCTGCTCTTCCTCCTCTTCTTCCTCTTCCTCTTCCTCCTCCTCCTCTTCTTCTTCTTTCTCCTTCCTCCTCCTCCTTCTCCTCCTTCTCCTTCTCCTCCTTCTTCCTCTTCTTCCTCTTCTTCTTCTCTTTCTTCCTCTCTTTCTTCTTCTGAGACAGAGTCTCACTCTGTTGCCCAGACTAGAGTGAAGTGGTGTGATCTTGTCTCACTGCAAGCTCTGCCTTCCGGGGTCAAGTGATTCTCCTCCCTCAGCCTCCCAAGTAGCTGGGACTATTAGTGTGTGCCACCACTCCTGGCTAATTTTGTATTTTTAGTAGGGATGAGTATTCACCATATTGGCCAGGCTGGTCTCAAACTCCTGACCTCAGGTGATCCATCCCCCTTGGCCTTCCAAAGTCCTGGGATTACAAGTGTGAGCCCCTGCGCCAGGATATAAAAAGTTTCTTAACTTTTTATATCCCTTTAGTTTTATTTTTCATTTGCCCCTACAATTTACAACTTATAAAATCCTCTAAACTAGACAAAATTACTTTCCTTTTAACAAAAATCACATTTTTATGCCTTCTTGTAACTTTTTAAAAACCAAAAACGTATTCTACTTTTCCTGTACACTTGTTATACAGAATTATTTCTCCTGTATCCAGTAGTTTTAATTATATATAACAGCTGTAATGTTTACTCTTAGTAACCCTTATTTTTGGTAAAAATCCAGGAGGTAGGCAATTTTAATTATGTGTCAGTGTGGACAATTCCTGAAGGATCTAATCTTTTCCACTATGGACAAGAGGCACAGCCAGTCCAAGGAGGATAAGGCCCAGGTGTTGTTCCCAGGCCTCACCATGGTCACTTGTCTAGACTCCCAGAATTAGATGCTTAATGATAAAGACAAGCTCATAGCAATATGTGTGTAAGGTTTTGGAGGAGCCCAGTAGACAGCTGTTACAGCTTTAATTCACATAGTAAGCAAGTATCAAAGATACTACAGGAACAATGGTTTTGTGACCTTAAAACATCTAGCAGAAACAGCCTAACCCTGTCTAACCAGCAGACTCATGCAAAATGTCTAAGAGTTTTAAGAATCTCATTTGCTGTGAGATGATGATAATGATGGTGATAATTTTAGCCAGAATACAATGAACTCTCTAAGGTCTAGGTGGAAACCTTCGTTCCGTCAAAGAAATAAACAGGCAAAATTAACATAGAAAGTTTATTTGGGCCAAAGTTAAAGACTACAGCCTGGGACACACCTCCAAGTTGCCTTGGAGAATGCTCCCTTCAGCCTTTGTTATAAGCAAGTTTTCTTTTTCTTTTATTTTTTGGACACAGAGTCTTACTCTGTTGCCCAGGCTGGAGTGCAGTGGCATGATATTGGTTCACTGGAACCTCCACCTTCCAGGTTCAAGAGATCCTCCTGTCTCAGCTTCCTGAATAGATGGATTACAGGCATGCACCACCATGCTGGGCTAATTTTTGTATTTTTGGTAGAGATGGGGTTTCACTATGTTGGCCAGGTTGGTCTTGAATTCCTGACCTCAGTGATCCACCTGTGCCTCGTCCTCCCAAAGTGCTGAGATCACAGGTGTGAGCCACTGTGCCCAGCCAGTTATAAGCAAGTTTTTTAAGTCAAAAGAGAACAAGGAGTGGGCTGATGCAAAGTTGTCTGACAGAAAGTCTCAAAGTTGTTTTACAGAAATAACAGTGGTTAGTGATTGGTTATACATTGTTCAACTATAGGGTATGAGTTATGGTGCCCAGTTTATGGCATTTTATGGTTACCTGGTGTCATTAGTCCAGAGCCCACATAGCAAGAGGCTTCAAGAGGTACTTATTTATTTTGAATGGTAATTAATTATTTTAATTCTTTTCCTATTTGTTCTGAGTGATTTCTGAAAACCTATGCTCTAAATTCCATCATCGTAATTCTATGGATTTAATTATGCTTCTAAGACAGCCTTAAATTCTATGCTATAATTTATATCAAATATTTTTCACTTAACTCTTCTAATTCCCTTTTCATCCCCGTATATTTTATTCTACCATCTTTCATTTTATTTCTTTGATTACCTTGGGAATGCAAAGTAGTTGTCACCTAAAAGCTTCTTTAGTTTCCTAAAGAATTATCTACGCAGTTCTTAATTCATTACTATTTTCCATTCTTTTCTTTTTCTTTCTTTCTTTTTTTTTTTTTGAGAGGAGATGGGATCTCATTCTGTCATGCAGGCTGGAGTGCAGTGGCATGATAGTAGCCCACTGGAACCTCGAACTTCTTGGCTCAAGCGATCCTCGTGCCTCAGCCTCCTGGGTAGCTGGGACTAAAGACATGTGCTACCATGCCCGGCTAAACATTCCTTCTTTGTGCTTTTGTTACAGAATTATTGTTTAGGTATCATGTTGTTCATCTTTGAGTAGGGACATTTCTATCCTGGATGGCTATTTGTTCTGAATACTAGCTTCTGAAGCATTTTGCTCTACTCTTTATCAAATTAGTCGTTGTTTGGATCCTCCATGTCCATCTTGAGCTGGAGGCCTGGATGATCAATGGTAATGTTGTGGTTTAGCTGCTGGGCTCCCTGAGGCGGGTTCAGATGAAGGGAGGGTGGTAGGAGAAGCTGCGGCAAGAAACTGATCTTTTCAATAACTAAATGTTTTTATTCCTCAGCACTGATTTTTTTATAGTGTCTAAGCAAGAAAGAAAAACAATTTGAGTATTTCTTTTTAACTTTCATTTAAAGTTCAGGGATGTATGCGGAGGTTTGTTATATAGGTAAATTTGTGTCATGGGGCTTTTTTGTACAGATTATTTCAGCACCCAGGTATTAATCTTGGTACCCATTAGTTATTTTTCCCTCCTCCAACCCTGCAGACTCTCTGTTAGTCCCCAGTGTGTGTGTTCCTCTCTATGTGTCCATACGGTCTCATCATTTAGCTCCCACTTATAAGTGAGAACATATGGTATTTTGCTTTCTGCTCCTGTGTTAGTTTGCTAAGGATAATGGCCTCTAGACCCATCCATGTTACTGCAAAGGATATGATCTTGTTATTTTTTTATGGCTGCATAGTATTCTATGGTGTATATGTAGCACATTTTCTTTATGCTTTGCAGGTTGATTCCATGTCTTTGCTATTGTGAATAGTGCTTCAATGAACACATGTATGCATATGTCTTTATGATAGAACTATTTATATTGTTTTGGGTATATGGGTCAAATGGTAGTTCTGTTTTTTTATGTCTGTACAGAATCACCATACAATTTTCCACAATGATTGAACTAACTTACACTCCCACCAACAGTGTAAAAGCGTTCCTTTTTCTCTGCAACCTCACCAGTACCTTTCTTGATTTTTTTAATAATCACTATTCTGACTGGCATGAGATGGTATCTCATTGTGGCTTTGATTGGCATTTCTCTAAAGCAATGTTGAGCTTTTCTTCATATGCGTGTTGGCTGCACGTGTATCATCTTTTGAGAAGTTTTAAACAGAGACAGTTTAATGCTGTTAATTGTTGCTATGAGTAGCAAATGAACTAAGAAGGCCAACAGGGGGCAGTGTGGAAAACTGGACATGAGCAGCAATGGGAAATCCCCACACCCTAGGCTGGAAGGACAGGGAGGAGAGTGTTACTGCTGCCAGTGGCTGGCATCAACTGGATGCTTGAAGCACTTTTTACGTGGCAGCTGGAGCCATAGAGAAAATAGTCTCTTTTGAGATGCTGCCTGAGGCACAGAAGGAGGGGGCGAAATACCTGAATTTCTTCCTCTCCTAGAAGAAGAAATTTCCCTTTTCTTAGAAGAAAAAAATCTCCCAGAAGTTCCTCCCATTGACCAAACTCTGACAGAAAATGCAGCTTGGAGTTGTCAGCCCCTTATATTAAGATCAGAGCAGAGGAAGAGTGAGGAATGGATCTCAGGTTAAGATTGGCAAAGGTTTTCCTCCCATAGAGATTTGGCAGGTATATAGATTCTTTTGCTAAGCTATTTCCCAGACTGTATTACCCACCCTGCCCACCCCGACATGCACATATACACACATTTAATGTAAGATCGACTTCTTTTATGTTACATCTTAAATGCTATGAACTTTTATCTATTTATTTTGCAATAGTCATCTTTTTGGATTTTCAGAGTCTCAAGCACTTTCAGTTTTTTAGCTGATTCCTTTTGATCACAAAAGGCTCCTGTGAGCCTTCCTTCTCCTGGGAACTCTTAAGTTACTACAGTCTCAGAAGAATTCTGTGTTTGGTGTCCCAGCTGTCTCTGAATTCTAGAAGAACCTATTCAGTGTCCTTGGGATCAAGGAAGCATGTGCCCCCAATCTGATAGTGATTTGGGTTAAATTCATGCAGTGTCATCTCTTTTATGGGAAGAACTCTTTTGCCATGCTTCTAACCCAGGAGTTCTGCTCCCAGTAAAACAGCCCATTCTTCTCCCTGGAATACCAAATTCTGTAGCAGTTGTGGGGTTTATACCAGTAATTTCCTGTGCTGATACCCATTCCTAGTACATAGTCGTATATAATTTCTACAATAGTTCTGCAAATACATGTCACATAGGTAACATCCTACTCAGGACTCACATCACTAATTGATTAAGTTGATTTATTTAGTTGATTATTTAATTGATTGATTTAGTTGATTATGATTAATTGATTATGCTTGTTTTCTGATGAAAATGACCTTAGAACACTTCTTAAAATTATGCTGGAAGTCATTTCCAGTAGCATGTGAAAAGAACATGTATTTGCCATATTGGACTTGGTAGCAAAGTCTAAACTTCAGTTCAAGTTTTAGCAGACAATGGTTTGTTATGAGACAGTGAACACGAAGAGTCCCTTCAAGTTCACTGAGACATTGACTGATTCTTGCTTTGCAATTTTTCCCTTCAGATGAAATCTTACCAGGTAACAGTGATGCTGACGACAAGAAAGAGAAAAAAGCAAATAAAGAGAGAATGTGCTTGAGTTCCATTGTATGCTGTTTTAGATTGGGTTCCTTGGAAACAGACCCTGAGATGGAGAGTTGCATGCAGATCGTTTACTGGGGGATACTCTGAGAGGCATCTATACAGAAGTGAGGAAGGTAGCATTGGGTAGAGGGGGAGGCTGATCTAAGAAGCATTTGCAACTGAAGGCCAAGCTGATTCTCCACAGATCTCTGCAGGGGAATTTCTGAGGTGGAGGTGAAGGGTCTTGATAATTGTTCCAAATTGAAGCTAAGGTTAAGCCTTATGCGCCTGCATCAGCGACATTGGTTTGGGCTGTCCCCTGGTCGAGGGGAGAGCAGCCTTGGACAAGGCAGTGCCAGTTCTCAGTGGGATGTTATGTTGCAAACTTTGCAGGGTATTCTTTTTTTTTTCCTGTCACAGATGCTGTGATAGATCTTTGACCCATGTCACAATGCTGATTGTACCTGCATAATACTACTTTTTAAAAAGGTATGAGATCTAATAAATTGTCTTTTGTTTTGTATGGGATGATGTAACAGGCTTTAGTTAGCTTGGTCCCTACAAACTCTTCATTAACACCAGCAATTCCTAAATCTTTGTAGGATTTTCCTTCCATCTTCGGAGCTCATATCTCTTACCGAGATACTACAAAGCACTTGTCACTTTTTACAAATCAAGTCCGATTAACATAATGTCACTGATGTTGTGGACCAATATGGTGTTTAGTGAAATGTCCAAGTCCCTTTGGACCATCTTATGACAGAGGCTGTGAGGGCAGTTAACAGAGAGTTAACTCTGTTAATGAAGCCCCGTGGGACGACCATGAGAGTATATTGTTAACCATCCCACATGAATGTGAACTGCTTTCTGATGGAAATGGAAACAAAAAGTGGGCCCATTCCAGTATGGCTATGATGATGAAATTTATTGTCTTGGTCTATTTTGTGCCAGACAAAAGGCTACAGATTACGTAATTTATAAAGAATAGAAATTTATTTTCTCATCGTTCTGGAGGCTCAGAAGTCCAAAGTCAAGGTGCTGTCAGGTTCAGTTGTCTGATAAAGTCTGTTCTCTACTTTCAAGATGGTGCCTTGTTACTGCATCCTCTGGAGGGAAGAAACGCTGCGTCCTCACAAGGGAGACAGGCAAACCAGCCAAACATGGTGTGAAGCCTCTTTTATGAGTGCCCTAATCCCATTCATGAAGGAGGGGCCCTCATAGCCTAATTACCACCTAAATCTCCACCTCTTAATATTATCACATTGGCAATATCTGAATTTTGGAGGGTACACATTCAAACCATTTGTCCTAGTAAAGATGCCACATTGGCATAGCAGCTGCAATTGAGACTTCTATTTGGTTAAGGCTGTGACAGTTTTTGTGCTGAAGCAGGCTCATACTGGCCTGTAAGAGCCAACTGTTAAATTTTCAGGAGCCTTGTGAGCTGGTTGTTAAACCTATGGTGGGAGCATTATACTCTGGAAATTGGCAAATGCTATGTAGCAATCGTTCCTTGACCCTGGAGAGCCTGTTGTTAAATGTTTACCAGCACATCATTGGTGGTAGTCCACTGTCACTTATCGTGTATCATGATTTTGCTCCATGTGGCTTTTCCCTTTGCTGATTTTGCTTTGTTTTGCTGCAATAAATCACAGCGGTGAGTGTTAGTATATTCTGAGTCTTGTGAGTCCTCCTAGTGAATAATCAATAGAGTTTTTGTAGGGGCTAAAGTGATGAATAAAATGAGGATATCATGTCCATCACCAGTTTTGCATTCTTCAAAATTTTGATGATGGCACTAAATTTTGCCATTTCCCCTGGGATATGGTAATGTTTTTATTTATCGTCTTTGGTAGGGGATGGTGGGGACATTTCAGAGGCTTCATTTGGCTTTCCACACTTCAATACCTTTTGTGCCACAGATCAAGAACTTGATGTAAGAGTTCTGTCATTTATCGTGTATATGCATCACAATTATACATTTGGGTACAGGGAAATGATCACTGTATGGATTCATGAACTGACTGGGCCCATAGGGAGGTTGGAGCTGGGTCATTATTAGCCATCATCTCACCCTATTGTAATGGGAAGCACAATGGAGCTTTGTGTCCCTGAATGTCACAGTGAATTCAGATCTTGGGCCCAATAATCCTTGTAAGTTTTGAGCACAGTACAGGGAAATGATCACTGGCTGAATTCATGGACCCAGTGGAGCCACAGTGAACTGGATGTGGGTCATGACCGGTCCCCATCGTTCTCTATTCAAATGGAGGAGCATAATGGTGCTTTGGATCCCTGGGAATCAAAGTAAACTTATACTTAGATCCTTGGAAGTTTTGGGTGTTCTTTTTTTTCCACTGGACAGTTATCTAAGTAAATGGCTGTTGATCTCTTTGGGGAAGAACTGGGAGAATTACTACTAAATATACTTCTGTGATACTGCACGGTTTTTTGTCATGGGGACCTGGCTTCTCCTTCAGTCATTCTTGAATTGAGAACTGGCTCAAGTTCAGAAGCTTGTTAAACAATCGTAACTTCTTATTCAGGCAGAGCTTTGTAGACATTTGATCATCTGTTCTTGATTTCTTTTAGTTGGATAATTTGTGCAACATCTTTGATTGTCCTGAATTGTACTCTCTCTGGAGTATTTGCCCAGACTTGGGTATCATGGGAGAGTATTCCCACACTGATTAACTCTCCTTTGTCTAACTTTGTGTCCTACAGCCCCACCTCTCAGCATCTATTCCTACATACTTTCCCAACTTCTGCTGGCACGTATTAGCCAGAGCTTACAGCTTCTTTGGTGTATAGTCCCTGGCCTCTTAGCAGGCCCAGTACATCTCTGATCAGGGTGTGCTGAGATTTAACCTTGCTATTTTTCTGTCGCTCAGGAGGAGCAGTGGATGGCAGGGGGGCAAACATTATTTTTTAAGGCATGGCATCAATCAGGGTCCAATCAGGAGACAGTAACCACACCCTAATTTGAACAGAGAAAATTTAACCTAAGAAGTATTAAGTAGTAAAATATATTTAACTACAAAAAGGCATAAAAGAGAGGTCTAAGGAAGATAAAAATAGCACATATGGAAAGCAGCTACCACTGCGAGCTGAGGGAGAGACGAGGAACTTAGAAAAGATATCTTCTCCATCTTCTTCCTTTGAGGCTGAGGTCCAAACTCCCTTGGAGAGGGTGTGGTTGCCATGGGAACACACAGTATGTTGGTGATGAAGAAACTTAGTAGAAGGCACAGATGGAGCTAGCCTGCAGGAAACAGCCCACTGGGTGGTGGAGAAAATTGCTGGAGGGTTCAGGGAGGCTGGAACTGGTCCACAAGAGCTGGTAAGGTGAGCATTACCAGGCCTCCTGCATGCTGATCTGCTAGCAGCCAGAACAAAGAAAAATGGCCCTATGGAGCCAGTAAAAGGATCTCCTTCCTCTGGCTGTGACCTTGCAGTGTCACCCCAGTGCCCTTTGTTGATAAAGATATTATACTATAGGAAAAGAAAGGAATGATTACAAGCTCTAGTTCTAGGATCACAAAGCGGAGCAAAGGAGGATGGATTGGAGCTGAGAGGCAATAAATTGATGACTGGCCAAGCACTGTGATAATTTGGAAAATGTGGCACCGAAGTCCGCTTGTACCTCTTTGGCATGCCTTCCATCTAAAGGTAGAGTCTATTGCTCTACCTTTTTGAACCTGGGCTGATCATGCAATTTGCATTGACTGACAGAGGAGACTGGGAAGTGGTATTGTGAAACTTACAAACTGAGGCCTCAAAAGGCCATGCAACTTTCATCGTCTTCTTTATGGAGCCCAGTGGCCATGCTGTGAGCTTTGCCAGGTGGAGAGGCCACATGTAGGAAAACTTAGCAGTCCTGGAATATAGCCTACCAGCTCACTGCCAGATGTGTGAGGAGATTTGTGGGGACAGTCCAACCCTAGCCAGCTGACTTATTGACTGCAAGCTCAGGAGAGAATGCCACAACAGTACACGAGGCACAGACAAACCATTTCAGCTCATCCCAGCCACAAAGAGTAACACACAGAATTGCAAGCAAATAGATGTTTGTTGTTTTAAGCCACTAAATTCTGGGGGGTGATTTTTTACATAAAATTTATAAAGCTGGGTGGGGTGGCTCAGGCTTGTAATCCCAGCTCTTTGGGAGGCCAAGGTGAGAGGATCGCTTGAAAGTAGGAGTTCAAGACCAGCCTGGATAATACAGACCCCATCTCAACAACAAAACAAATAAAAATAAAAATTAGCCAAGTGTGATGGCACATACGTCCCACAGCTACCCAGGAGGCTGAGGTGGGAGGATACCTTAAGCCCAGGAGTTTGGGTTATAGTGAGCTGTGACTGTGCCACTGCACTCCAGCCTGGTCAACAGAGCAAGACCTTGTCTCAAAAAAAAAATGTAAAAATTAAAAAATTATAACTGTAGTGCAGAAAAGAGTTAACATAGCAGGCCTGGCTGTTATTCTTTGAAAGGCATGCTGATAAGGTTAGCCTTTGACTGGGATTTGTAACTTGGGTTTTGGGAGGCTTCCTACCATTCCTGGAATGGATAAGAGTGGCTGACTGTGCCTAAATTGTTTGTGCAAACAACATGGTTTATACTAAAACAATGTGGTTTATTTCTGGGAATCTGGAATTTTGCTATTTGCTGGGTAGAGACTGCCTACATGACCGGCCCCCAGTTAAAAGCCTGGGTGCTGAGTCTCTAGCGAGCTTCTCTGATTGGCAGCATTTTCCATGTGTTGTCACAACTCATTGCTGGGAGAATTCGGTGCGTCCTGTATGACTCCTTTGGTAGAGAACTCTTGGCCTGGTTTCCCTGGGATTTCACTCCATATGCCTTTTCCTTTTGCTGATTTTGCTTTGTATCCTTTTCTGCGATAAATCACAGCTGTGATTATGATTGTATTCTGAGTCTTGTGAGTCCTTCTAGTGAAAAATCAAACTTGGGGTGGTCTCGGGGACTCTACACACATAGACACTTGCTTCAAAGCAGTTTGCAGGTCACTATTCCTGCCAAAGCGGGGTGGGCCTCTTCTGCACGGGAATCTGGGAGCTGAAAATTCTCAAAGGCGTTACTTAGATATCCCCATTCCAAGTCTCAGGGTCCTGCGGTTTCCCTGTTAGAGGCTGATCTCAGCACAGAACACCTTCTAGGATGAGAATTCAGCTTTCTCTGAAGCTCTGCTACCTGTGAACATGATCATTCTCTCTGTACATCCACTGGCTACCTGAGATCAGCATTTCCTTAAATGTTGCCCAGAAGGCTCTCTGGCTTTGATAAGTTTGCTTGAATTGTTGAATGACCATCCTAATTGTAATCTCTCTTCAATCAGTCAATGGTCCTCAGCAATTCCTTTTATTTTACATATCCCACATTCTTCTCAAGGGCCAGAGAGATCTCACCAGTGGTTGCATCCACTTCCACCAGGGAAAATGTGAACCGTGGCAGTACTGCAGCACACCAGGGCCTACCTCTTCTCCACCTTCCACCAGGCTGGGTCTCCATTCTCATCCAGTTGGTGAGCCACCCAGCTCCAAGATCCTCATCACTTACTCCTATTACTACTACAACTTAACTGTACATGTGTAACACATTTAGAGCTTAGTATATGATTCCACGTAAAGGAACTCCTGTATTTCTGAAATGGCCTTGAAGGGAGGCATCGGAGTTGCTGTTCTCTCTGTTGTCAAGTGAGAGAATTAAGCCTCAGTGGAGTGATAGCCCAAAGTCAGGATTCCACTCAGTTGCAAAGTCAGAGTCAACCCAGACTTTTGACTCCGTCATTCTGTTCTGCTACATTGTGCTGCTTCTCCAAAGAACTGGTGAGGAAATTCCTTGGTTTGCATTTTCTTATTCAAATTCTTATGATCACCTTAGTATTGATGTGGCTGGTAGCAATCTACACCAGATACATTTGATCTAAAACAATCAAGCGTACAGAAGAGGGTGAGGAACTTTTTCAACCTTTAATGTGCAAACAAGTCACCTGAGGATCTGAAATGTTAAAATATAGACTCTGATTCTGGGAGTCTATATTTCTGAGAAGCCCCCCAGCTGATGCTGCTGCTGCTGCTCCTCAGCCTCACAGAGTAAAGTAGGTTCTTAATAGCAAGGTTCTTGAAGAATTAAAGTCAGAAAAATTTAGCAATATTGATTTATTTTCCAACTTCTCAATTTGGTAAAATGCAGAACATTTTTCTACATTAATTCAATCCATAAACACTCTTTAAAAAACACACTAAAAAAGGGGGCAAAAATAAACCTGCAGAATTTTTCAGATTTTAGCCAGCCATAAGATAAAAATAACAGTTTCTAAGAGCTTCATTTAGGTATTTGATTGACGAAGCTTATAAACAGTGAGTCAGTTAGGTGCCCATCCTATGCCAGAATTCCCTTCCAGTTTTACAAGGACAAGGTAAAAAGACATAGCCAAATTTTGATCAATTCACAGAGGCCACACTAAATCATTCTGGGGGATGACAATGATTGCCTGGTGGACTGAACTCTAACCAACTAGGCCTTGAATCCAACTAGGCCCTGACCTTTGGACTTTTATATTCATTGAATTCCAGGCATTGTCCAGTTTTAGCAGGATCCCTGTTAAGTCAGTTTAGACAGACTCTCCCACCTGTGATATCTGATCACCCTTGATATCTAATGGGGTTCTTCATCCTCCATCCACCGGCCCCTCAGGTGATGTCTAGCCACCCTGGCCTGCTCTCAGCAAGAATCCTGTTAGGTCAGTTTAGGCAGAGTCCCCTTTACCCCTCAGGATCCCCCGCCACCCCTTTTTTTTGAGATGGAGTCTCGCTCTGTTGCCTCAGCTGGAGTGCAGTGGCAGCAGGACCTTTGCTCACTGCAACCTCCTCCCCCTGATTTAAGCAGTTCTCCTGCCTCAGCCTCCTGACTCATCCTTGGAGGTCTGGAGGCATGTGCCTGTAGCGGCATTGCCATCTAGCCATGCCCCGCTAATTTTTGTATTTTTAGTAGAGACAGGGTTTTGCCATGTTGGCCAGGCTGGTCTCAAACTCCTGATCTCAAGTAATCCACCTGCCCTGGCCTTCCAAAGTGTTGGGATTACAAGTGTGAGCCGCTACACCAGGCCCTGAGATTTCCTCTCAGTAATTTTTCATGGACTGCTGTCACCCTGCTCCTTGACCTTGCCTGTACATTCCACTTTTCCTTGTATTCTGAGTTGAGCCCGATTTCTCTTTCCTGCTACAAAAACCCACTGAAGTATCCCCTCTGAATAGAGTTTGCCTCACCATTCTGTAACAAGTATCATGAATAACTTTTTCCTTCAAGTTTGTATGGGACGATCCAGGATCCAGCTTCAAATTATAGGAACTTTCCCAGTAGACCTCAGGGAAGTTTTTGACTATCTGTGATAAATATTGGAAGTCTCTCAAAATGACACCTGTCCCCAGGCCCTCACCTGGTCTGTAGTTTCTGTATTGTCAAGGTCAACCACACTGCAGCTGACCTGCAGCTTGCCTCCTCTCTAAACTTGTCCTTCCTTCTCACCAGCACCCAGCTTGCAGCTCCTGCTCCCACTGCCTCTAGTTTTTCTTCAGGGGCTGGAGTAGAGCACAGCCACCCAGAGGGTCATTTCAGGGTTAAACAATCGAGGCAAACATTACAAAAAAACTAAAGTGGTGACAACCTTGGAAACTGGGATTGGCTTCTTAATCCTGGAACATCTGGTGGCCTTAGCTCAAGCTTCACAAAGCCTCCCTATGGCTTTTTCTGGAAAAAAAAGAAAAAAAAAGAAAGAAAATCCAGCAGGCAATTAAACTCAATCCCCCCTTCTCGTGTTCCATACCAAACCGCGTTGCCACCCTGTCATAGAGTTCTTTTCTTGACTGTCTTGTGACTCAAATGACAAAATATTTCCACTCAAAGTTTTGGGAGCTTCACCTCCCTCCTCTTTTTTTCCTATAAATGGAACCCCAAAGGTTTGGGCTAGATGTACTTTTTCCCTTATTTAAAATGGACTTTTCCCTTCCAGAAGCAATGATTCAGGGCTGACAATTCAACTTATTTACTTATTTGTCTACCCATCCGTCCCTTTATTTATTTATTTGTTGTATAAGGTAATAGCTTGTGGTACTTACCCGGAGCCAGCTGTTTGCAGGATGCCGAGAGCAGGTGGTCTGGGAGGCCTCTGATGAATTGCAAAAGACACTCACCAGCTGCCGACACTGTGTGTAATGAGCAAACCTGCAAAAATCTTTATTTTCAATTGGATTGTACCTTTAAGTAAGCAAGGGAGACAGCCAGTATAACTACAGACCATGACCAACAACCCACATAAACAGTGTGCAAACACAAGTGATTAATGTACCACTATTTCAAAACATCTAAAGCTAATGAGTCAGATTTACTAGGGTGCACAAGAGAGGGGAGAGGGATGTGGAGGAGGAGAGAACAACTTAATGGGCCTTAATAGCCTTTAGTTGAAGCCTAGGAATTCTCCTGCCTGTGGTCCACAGTGCCATCTGAGCTGGTGAACAAACACCCTGCTGGCCCATGAAGGCCATTTTCCTTCTGGCCATTCAGGGAGAGGGGTGTTCCAGTTTCAGGAATAGAATTAGGGGAGCAAGCTGGTGTTCACCGCACCCTCCAGTGATCTCTGATGATATGCGGGGATAATGGGTTACAAAGACAGACATTAATAAGGTAAGATAAGAGGGGGGAGGTTTATTAATTTTTCAAGTAAGTTAGGATGCCCCAGGGCATGGTAAAAGTGTAAAGAATCTGGTGAGCAATGAGGGGCTCGCCTGATTAATGCAAGTCAGCTGTCCTCCGAGGGCCATAGCAATAATGATGAGATTATGGAAGAACCTACTGAAGACAAATGAGATGCATGTGGAATAAAAACGAAGTGTCCTAGTTACTCTTTTGGAGTGCATGGTGGAGTTTTATTAAGGAAGAACAGAGGCACAGATGATAGCCTGAGGAAGTGCGACTCTGCTTGCTCTGCTCATGTGCGCTCTGCCTGGGCCTTCCAGGAATTCTGGGCCTGCCCTGGAGAAGAAGTGCTGAAAAGGCAGTGTATCCAGCAATGAACGCCTTCCACATAGGGAGGTCAGAGGGAGCAGGGCTTGGCTTGGTGCCTCCACCGGCCCCCACGGCCTGTGGCTTTGCCTTCAAGCACCGCCTTGCCTGACCTTCCTGCTGCTGTTTCCTCCAGGATGTGCTGGGAGCTGGGCTGCCTTGTGGTTCAGATGTCCCCCATCTGTTTCTGCTCCGCCAATGCTGACCAATTAATTTGGAGCTGGAGAAAAGGGAACTTGCATTATCTGTCTTTTCCTTTTCGGAATGCTCAGTGGGTGTTATGTCCTGTCCTCTGGGTGGTCCTTGTCTTGCTTGTGTACTTCTCTTCCCTGGCTTGCCATTCAGTCTGTATCTTCCCATGGAGGCAGAGACAGTGACCCCACTCAACCCTGGCCTTTCACGAGCACGTGCAGACAGTGGCGGCAGGCACCCTTGAGCTTCAACATGCAGAGTTATTTGAGGAGTTGGCTAAAAAGGCGGCTTTAGGTCTTAGCCTCCAAAGACTTCAGGCTAGATACCAGGCATCTGCCTTTTTAGTAAGCGCCTCACAGGTGGTTCTGATGCTCGGGTGCTCAGTTGATAGTTGGGGAAACACTTTGAAAGGGTCTGAGATGGACTGTGGGTGGCCCCTGATAGAGTCTTCTGAATGTTGAGGTGCCTAAAATTTCACTGTGAGTGATTTGCCTTTTTACATCAATTCACTAAGACTTCAGGAGGTCAGGGTAAGGTGTCAGCCTGCCACCTCCACCTCCCACCACGCAGCGGTAACCCCTGAAGCCATTTCTAGAAATGACTCCCTTAGTGTGAGTCTGTTTATCACACTGGAGCAGGCAGCTTAGAGCATGATGTCCAGGTTTCTAGGGAAAGAGTCATGAGATCAAGTTAGAGAGGAGGAGGCAGGAGGGCAGAGGACAGCCTGGAAGAACAAGGACCATTGGTGAGGAGGCGGGATATAGGCAATGGGTCCCCTGGGGCCAAGAGCAGAAGTAGGGGAGACGGAGAGGAGGAGGGATCTGGGGAGCAGTGGTGAAGCCAGTGGTTTTCAACTTTTGTTTTGCAAAGCATTTCTTTTCAAATGAAATCTAACTGGAAATTCCAGTCAATAAAACCAATAAAGTAATTTATGAATATACATTTTAATTTCAAATGTATAACAGTTATCTTTATAAAGTTGATAAATTATATAGATGAAGCTGTTGGAATGAACACAAAATTTAGAAACTGGTGGCTACAGATAACAGTTCAGCCTTAGATTAACCAGAATCAGCAAATTTGCTCAGATAAATGCTATAAAGGACAAGTTTGTTGGCAGCTGGCTTTCCAATTTTAGGAGATTCCCTTAGTCAAAGTGATTTGGACTCTTGCATGAGGAATAGCAGGAAATTTATATTTGAAGGTTAATCACTCACGATGTTTAGTAAATGTTCAAATTCCTCTCATTGAAAAGTCACTGCATAAAGCAACCAGGGCATTGAAACCAGAGCTTAAATAGTCTCTGACAAGGTACAGCCTCTTACTACTGCACGAGTGCAATTACCCCACTAAAAGAGGAAGCCCCAAGCAGAAGGAGGAACCCTTGCTGGCATTGGATCAAGCCCTGCACTCATGTGCTCAAGGTGTGCTTGTATGCAATTTTACTTGAACTTTCAGGCACAGGCCAGAATTTATACAAATATCAGTGCTGCCCTACCACATTCCTACTCAAGGAGACAGTTCTTAGAAACTAGTAGAACCTTTATTCCCAGATCCGTACAAAATGATTTACTTGGTAGGCACAAGTTCACAATGTGCTAAAGCTTGTAAGTTTTAAAAGCTCACAATTTATGTTGAATTTATATTAAAAATGGAATGCACTTTCACATGTGTTAAATTTATGTACATACATATTTCATGCATTGACATTTAAATGTAATGTACATTTAATTTACACTAAAAATGGTTAAGTTTTTTTTTCAGGTTGGGGGATAGAGAATAGGAGACAGGTGCCATACATTTGAAATACATATTTAAATAATGAAATTAAAATATGTATAGAGCCCTTGGATGCCTTCTGAGGAATGTAGGATTTGGAAAATCAGAGGCTTGGGCCAAGACTGCGCCTAAGACCCCATCACTAAGGATAAGGTGAGCGGCAGGGACAGGAAATTAAGAAATGTCTCAGAGCATCTTTGCTAACACTAGATTTTTATTTCATTTGGCTACTTGTGAAAGAAGCTGCAATGAGAAAAAAATAGTAAGGGATGAGGGAAGGAGGCGCTGTAGGGAGAAAAACAGAGAGAATGAGTTGTGCTGAGACAGAGATGCCTGGATGACGAAGCTGGCCCCAGCACCCATAAAGCTGGAAAGAAAGCAGGGCCTCGGAAACTTCTGGAAGGCTGTGAGGAAAGAAAAAGGCAAGGGAGTGGGATGGAGAGGAGGAAGATAAACCAAGAAGGACTTCGGAAGCATGTAAATTACAAGGGAATGAGGAAGAGCCTTTACTGAAACAGTCTGTGAAGTTTGTGCTAGCGCTGAGAGCTTCATTTCAGTGTACTGGCAAGGAGGTAGGTGCTCAAAGGCCTTTGTCTTGGAAGCCCATTGTGGCTCCCCAGGCCCTGGCACTTTACACCCTGTCCTTTTGCTCTCACTGTTCCTCTCTGCCTGCTTGCTGCGGTCTCTTCTCGGCTCTCTGCCACTTAGCCCACTGAGGCCTGGCCATCCGGGTAGAACAGACTCGTTTTCCTTAGGTCTGCACTGCGCATACCGACTAACCAGCTTCCTGAAGAGGTGTGGCCCCTCTCCAGGGCCCAGCACCTCATTGCTATGGTAACGGAAGACACGCTGATCATCCGGATTTTGCCTCCAAGACTTGGGCTGTACAAGCTGCTTTCCTGGGGTAGCTGTCCTTCTGCAGTTAACCGAGATGTCTGGGGAGAAGAGCTTCCCCCAACAGGATGGCAGGCGATGCTTCCAGATGCGGTCACTTGGCACGTCTGAGCCGAATGTCTCCATAAAAATATGATGTAATTAACAGAGCCGCAGCAGCTGGAACAATTCAGTACCTCACATTGATTTTCCATGTCTCCTATTTACTTTCAGATCTGCAGTGACAGGAAATCAAAGAATTATAATGGCGTGCATGAGGGCCCGATGCTGGGTCGGCATTTCCTTGAGAAATCCTGAGATTAATCAGTTTCCTATCACTCAATCAAACCTTTTCAATTCTAAAGGAAAACTGTCCTCCAAAATGCTATAAAATAGCAGTCTATTTCTGGATATTAAAAAAATCAATTGTACTATTTTAAAATTTGAGAGGAGTATTTTAAAAGTCAGCCCGAAGCAAGGTTCACTTGTCTGTTTTCTCCTTCAAGTTTAATAGGAGTTGGCAAAGATATTTGGGTACAGTGAGACACAAGTACTGTATTCACCCCTCCCAAGTTTTGTGGGCTTGGAAAAGTTACTTGGTGGAACTACAGAGAGGAACTGCGTTCCAAGTTTTTTCAGTCACTGAAATGAAGGAAAATAAGTTTCCCCAGATATAGTTATTCATGAGCCTTCATCTGAAGCTGGGTTGGTTTAATCATAGTTGGTCATTGTATTTCTAGCCCTGTCAGGTGAAAGTCGGAATTGGGTTAATTTCACTTTGGGTTTCTTAAAATGCTGGAGAAAATAGGCAGAAGGCTGCGGTCATAGTGGGGAACAGGCCTCTGTCTGAAGTCAGCTTGCTCCTGCCTGCCTTTGAAGATGTACCTCAGAAATAAGTGGTCTTGCTTTTTTACCAGACTCCGTTGCCTTGGCAGATTCTGTGTCTTGGCCATACTGTAAGAACTCACTTTTCTTTGACTTTTCATTCATTCAAGCAATATAACCATTTCATAAATGATTAGGAAAATAGAGAAAAGAAGAAAATTGCCCATAATTTTACCTCTCAAACACAATAGGTATGATGGTTTCGGAGCAATTACTTTGGGTCATTTTCAAATGCTGAGTTTTGATATGATTCTAAGCATAATGTACAAACAACTTTATGTATTGCTTTTTCTCTTAATATATGTCAGAAGCATTTCCCCATATTATGATTAGTTTCAGTAAATATCTTTTTAATTGCTGCCCAAGCAGTTGGAACAATTCAGTCCCTCGTATTGACTTTCCATGTGTCCTGTGGAAGTAGAGACACCGTATTAACTATTTCTGTATTTTGAGACAATGGATCAAATCCATTTTTCACTATAATTAATCCCATGGTAAGTATCTTTATACATAAGCCTTTTCTATATAGAGGATAATTTCTTTAGGATAAATCCTAGAAATTACAGGGTGAAAGTACATAAATATTTTATGACTCTCGATATTTCTTGTTGACCTTCAAAACTATTATGTAACTTTATATTATCACCTAAAATGTTTGAGGAATAATGCTTTATGAGGGTATTTTATTGACTAAATTTGCAGTACTGAGAGAGCTTTATGTGTGCAGTTTGACGATGCTGACAGATATCCCGGAGGTGAACATTTTTTTAAAGATGTTCTCTTTATGTTTAACATACAGAAGTTAATGTTAATCACGATACCTATTTTGTTTAACATACAGAAGTGACTTTATTAAAGCCATTTCTTCTAAATGTGCAATAAACTATGAATTCTTTGCCTGGTTCTAATGTTCTATCTCATCAAACCTCATAAAACTAATTAGCATCATACCCCCTCAGTTTGCCTATGAATTTTGAAGATTACATGAATTTCTCTTCCATGTGAAATGGAATTTGGTGGGTATCCCTTTGCTGGGAATAACTCCTTTGAAAAATAGAAAAAATATTGAGCAGAAAAAAAGTACATTTTCTGGGAAAAGAATAAGAACCCAGAGAGATGGAGTGAGAATTGTACCACAGAGTCCCAGCAGCAGACGTTTTGGGTGTTGAAACTCCCACCAGAACAGCTGCAGAAATGTAGAATCACATCTGGGTGTGTGACGCGGCTGCATCATTACCTACAGACAGCAAAACAGCCAGATGCTTCCAATTCATTTTAAGGACCAAGCTTCAGGTCTGAACCTGTGAATGTCTCCACTTCCCGACCAACGACTTATCAATTGCCGAGACAGCTCATGAAAACGTTGCCTCGCGGGCACTTTAAGGACAAACCTCGGCTGCAGCAGGTAGAGGCAGAGTGCAGCTGCTGCACACCCGGCCCTGCAGCTCTAGCTCGCTCTTGGGCTGGAGGATAAAGCCATCAAAGCCCTTCCACACGACGGTGGCTGCATGGCTCGTCACTGGTGTGTGAGGCTTCTGAGGGCACATTCTGTTTAATGTCTGCTCTAGTTCTTCAAATTCTCATCTCTCTCTCCCTTTCTCTCTTTCCTCTTTCACTGTCTCCTCTCTCACTCTGTGTGTGTGTGTGTGTGTGTGTGTGAGAGAGAGAGAGAGAGAACCTTCTCTCTCTCTTTCCTTCTCTCCAGTCTCCCAAAAATAAGCTTCTCCCTAGGACGGTTGAAAAAATAACTGGGGAATCATTATGGTAGTAAATGGTTCTTAAGACTTGGACACACACTGTGATTTTTGAGTGCACAGCTTTTGTGTCATTTCTCTTGCCTCACATGGATATGGAAGTCAGTAAAAGTGTCCCCTGGTGACAGGGCTCCAGCCTGCAGACAGGCTGATCACAGACTTCAGCAGCCTCCTGGTCTTTCTGACCCAGTACCAAGAGTGCAGCGCAGCTCACAGGCTGTGGGGGAAGGTCATTCTGTGTATAACTTTTAGCCCCAGGAGAAAAGAGTTGTTCAATGGGAAAGCCTCAGGAGAAAAAGGTTACTCAACTGTGTAAATCTCAACCCCTACTAATATTCAAGAGATAGGCTTCTTTCAGGAGTAGCCTGTGTACCCCTCTCCCTTCCCATGGAGAGAGCAGCAGCTGACCAGAAACATTTGGTGAAAGATAAGCTGTCTTCAACCATCACACTCTGAATTTCCTGCAGGAACATCACATTTGTTATTAGAAGTATTTTTATTGTGCCTAACAACCAAAATCATTCACGCAGAGCTTGCAAATGGGAAGGCCAAGGAAGTTGTCTCATCAGCCCAGCTGAGGTTTGGATCCATCTCTTTGATTGTCATTCAGAGTCCTGTGCATAACTCTCTCTTGAAGGAAGAATTGTAAAATATAATGGATCATAAAGAGGTGAAGATCCACCAAAGAATTATTTCTGGGGAGAGAGGGCAATTTTACAGAGGACGAAATGGAAGCCGAAAGAGGTGAAATAACTGGCCCAAAGTTTCAAAGTGGAGTCTGGCCCCAGGTCCCAGGTAGTTGCGCACCGAGCTCCACTGTGTGTTTTTCGTCACGTTGCCTCTTTATTGGCCAATACTGCACTAGGGTCAAGTAGGATATGGTTAACTTTAGAACTCTGGGCTTCTGGTAGTGAAGGTCATTAAATTTGAGTGATGTTGGAAATAGATGCTCAGTACCACAAAGAAAAATTTTCACCAAGACAAGGGATCTCTCAGCAAGGCAATTTTTACTTTCTGCAGGAAGGGTACACTTGCTAGCTACCTTGCCACAAGAGTACAATGAACAAAGGAAAAGTAGACATATTTATCCCTTATGCATTTGGGACTGTCCTTACTGCTGTGTCTGATCTCTGTTGGTTGGAGCCAGACTTCACAATCTAAACTAAAACCCAATTAGCTAACAATTTAAAATTTTTCTAAACAGGTAAAAGCAATGGAGAACAAAAAGGAAGTCCAAATAAGGAAGGGGCATAGGCTGTGAGTTGGTGCATGCCTGTGAGCACGGCCAGCACAGATATCTTGGTTAAAGTACAAGGACATAGAATGTGCTACATGCCTGTAAGCATATTTAACAGCTACATAGGATAGGGCTTAATAAAGAGTTATTAACAAAAACCAAGAAGGATTTATTCTTTAATAAGAAAGGAAACTTTGAAGAAGAACTTTTCTACTTTCCACAAGTGACATGCTGAGTAAAATGATCCTAGAGTTGAAGAAATGGACATGTTATTCATATCCATTGTGACCTATGAGAGGTGTCTCCTATTGAATCACTTCTTATTCAGCAATAATAATAATAATAATAAAGGAGTATTTATTGAGGTGTGGACCAATTGCTGTGGGAAGGACTATGAAATACAAGATGTATATCCTGCCATTAAGGTACTTATAATCTGGTGAGATTGGCAGAGATAAGAAGGATCGTTAAGTAATATTCAAGATGGAGGAAGCAGGGCTATGAAGGTTTGTCTATGCTGTGGAGTCCTCAAGGGGATAAGTGTCTTGAAGCTTAGTGGGCAAAGAAACCCTTCAGCCAGTGAGATTTGGGGAAAGTGTGCTAGGGTGGGGGTTAGTGTCTGAATTTGGAAAGGTGCAAAGGACTCCAAATATAGAGTAAAGGAGAAACAGTCCAGAGATTTGGAATTTGAGAAAAAGGGTGAAAATGAGAAATGATAAAGCCTGTTGAGGGAGTGGCTACTTTGTATAGTGTGTAAAGCAGAAAAGGCTGAAGAGAAGACTTGGAATCAGATTGCAGTAATCTGGATGACCCTAGTCCAGGAAAGTGGAAATGGCAATACTGCTTGTCAGCTGGGGCACTGACTGCTTTGATAATAAGTGGGCTTCCATCAAAACTCAGTGAGTGGCATGTTGACCAAAAGGACTAGAGCTTGAGTTTAAGGCCAACTTACAAACCCTATGTGTTTTACATTTTCACCACCTAGCACTTCTTTTGGCAACTCTGTAGAAGATTGTCTTATATCCTGACTCTGTCTTCTGCAAGGTCTTTGTAGCCACCTTCCAACTCAAATGGAACAACCAGGAGGGACACGCCAAATGATGCCGCATGATAACCTCTGCCACCAAACACCTGTTCCAGAAGGAGCTTGTAGAGGATTATGACTAGTTCTTCACTGTGAATTTATTAAAATCAGAAGAAAATACACACAAAAGGAGATCTGATGAGACCTGACTCGAGGTACAGGTTGAACATTCAGTAGGGTGGCTTTTGTGGCACAAAGAGGAAGCCCTTCGGGCAGAACCTGAAGTGTTGTGAAATGGCACCCAGCCCTGTGGGGGATCCCGATAGAATGGCAGTGGCTGAGAACTTCTGTTCACAAGGCAGCTGGTGTTCCTCCAGCAGCGTAATTTAGACATAACTAAGTGTTCAGAGCTGGAATAGGCCATACTCCGTATTTAGTGCAACTCCTCATCTCAGTAAATGTCTTGATACTTGGTAAGGTTAGGGAAGTCATCTGCCTGAGATCTCTCATTTTTGTTAGGGAATGGCTGTGAGCCCAATACCAAGACCAGCTATCTGCTTTGCTATCATTTCTTTTTTTTTTCTTTTTGAAACGGAGTCTCACATGGTCACCTGGGCTGGTGTGCAGTGGTGTCACATGGTCACCCGGGCTGGCGTGCAGTGGTGTCACATGGTCACCCGGGCTGGAGTGCAGTGGTGTCACATGGTCACCCGGGCTGGAGTGCAGTGGTGTCACATGGTCACCCGGGCTGGAGTGCAGTGGTGTGATCTTGGCTCGCAGCAACCTTCGTCTCCTGGGTTCAAGCGATTCTCCTGCCTCACCATTCCAAGTAGCTAGGATTGCAGATGCCCGCCACCATGCCTGGCTAATTTTTTGTATTTTTAGTAGAGATGGAGTTTCACTATGTTGGCCAGACTGTTCTTGAGCTCCTGACCTTGTGATCCACCCACCTTGGCCTCCCAAAATGCTGGGATTACAGGCATGAGCCACTGTACCTGGCCTGCTATCACTTCTGCTACCATTTGAGGACTTAAGAACTTCCTCTTGCTGGGCCAAGTGGCTCATGCCTGTGATCCTAACACTTTGGGAGGCAGAGGTGGGAGGATCCCTTGAAGCCAGGAGTTCAAGACCAGCCTGGGCAACTAAGAGAGAACCTGTCTCCACCAAAAAAAAAAAAAAAAGCAAAATATTATCTGAGCATGGTGGTGCACACCTGTAGTCCTAGCTACTCAGGAGGCTGAGACAGGAGGATCGCTTGAGCCCAGGATTTCAGGAGCTCAAGGCTGTGGTGAGCTGTGATCCTGTCATTGCACTCCAGCCTGGGCAACAGAGTGAGACCCTGTCTAAAAAAAAAAAGAACTTCACTTGGGGCCTGTCATTTTATTATTTCTCCTAGAACATATCTTCTTAAGACTAAGGCAGCAATGTCTTTCTTATGGGCAACGTATCTTCATTGCTGAAGGTCTTAAGAATTATCAAATACAGTTTCAAACAGGCAAGTAGTTGCAAAGAACAAATATAATTTCAAGAGTTGAAGTGCAGTTTAAGAAATAAAATTTAGATCCTGGATCTCCCACAGGGCTGGTACGTCCACCTGTATAACTCCAGGGAGCATAGGTCACGTGGAGTTTGATGGGAATAGTGTCCCCTGCAATTGGGCAATGCAAGGCTAGCTCATGACCACTGCAGATTCATTTCTTCCAGACTCTCCCAGCAGTAAGAACATTTTCCTTAGTACCAATGTTATTTTTCTCTCAGTCCAAGCCAGAATCTTTCCTACGTAATCTAAAAAGCAATTTCTTTCTGCCTGATTCCCCAATGCCCATCTTGTATTTCTGGCAAAACAGCACCTGTGCCTGGCTCAAACTGGGTCTCCCTTCACAGTTTCTGGCATCAACAGCAGGCTTCCTGCTTATTCCTTCAAACCTTACTTCCTGTCATTTTGCTGTCTGTCTCATTTTTTCTCTCTCTCTCTCTTATCTATTTCTTTATATTCATTTATTTGGTATTATTTTTATAGGTATTAAAGCCATCTATGTGGACATGATTTTAACGATTTGGCCAGGTTTGATGGCTCATGCTTGTAATTCCAGTGCTCTGGGTGGCCAAGGCAGGAGACTGAGCCCAGGAGTTTGACACCAAAGTAAGCTACGATGATGCCGTAGCACTCAAGCCTCGGTTGCAGAGCAAGACCCTGTCTCACAAACAAACAAACAAACTAACCTCTCCAACATAAGTTCAGTCATCCAATTTACCAGTTAAAGGTTTAAAATCAAACCTAACAGCACCCGAGTTTCACTTTTCTCCACCCTCCTTTTCTCTCTATTCATTGCCAGCTCCTTCTAGAGCTTTTCATTTTTTCTTATGTCCCTGCACATTTATAAATAATTTGCTAATATTGCTAATTCTTGATTTATCTCTTTTAGATATTATCTATTTACTCTGTATTATGTTCGTGAAGATTTTCTCTAATCATTCCCTTCCTCTCTCCCTTCCTCCTCAACGTATTTACAGCACGTTTTCATATTTATAGCCCACATTCAGGGTTTACGTTATTGTGGCTATGTAAATATTATTTATTACTGAGCCAAATAAGTACTATATTTACATCTAGTTTATTATACAATGTTTTCCCCAGAAGTTAATAACTGTCTTTTTTTTGCCTTTGCTTAGTGTTCTGTGAACCTATCACTAATTTTCCTTGTATCTTCTGACAGCTGTGTAAATGCTTCTCACACAGTTTTCCCCAAGTTAGAGATATTAAATAATCTAGAATTCTCGCACCTGGCCCCCACTCCCAGCTTGGAGGCTTTCCTCCTAGAGTTCTCCAAACTCCCACAGTCTGCCTTGGTTGCTCTTCAGGCTCATTGAACAGTTGTTTTGGGATTCCTCTCCTATGTTATTCTGGGGTTTGTTTTCCACTCTCTCCTTTCCTGGATTCCAATTTTGTTTTATTTGTCTTAGTCCATTTGTGTTGCTATAGAGGAATACCTGAGGCTGGGTGATTTATAAAGAAAAGAGGTTTATTTGGTCCACAGTTCTGCAGGCTGTACAAGAAGCATGGTGTCAGCATCTGCTTCTGTTGAGGACCTCAGGAAGCTTCCAATCATGGTGGAAGATGAAGGAGAGCAGGCATCACATGGCAAGAGGAAGAGCGAGCGAGAGGGAGGAGGTGCTAGACTCTTTTCAACAACCAGTTTTCATGAGAACTAAGAGTGAGAACTCGCTCATTCCTGCGAGAATGGCACCAAGCCATCCATGAGGGATCTACCTCCACAGCCCATACCTCCCACCAGGCCCTACCTCTACACTGGGGATCAGCTTTCAACATGACATTTGGAGGTGCAAATATCCACATCATAGCACTTTGTGAGCTGATAAAACATTTTAGGGAAACACTGACTCCAGTTAGTCTTGAGAAAGGGGGCATAAGAGGTATATTTCCTTAGTCTGTGTTTATCTGAAAGTTCATTATTCTACCCTCATACTTGAGTAAGAGCTTGTCTTGGTATAGATGTAGACTGAACATGTGTTTGTTTCAGAGTATCACTTGCTATATTGTCATCTGGCCTCAGTGTTGCTATAAGAGGCATGATGCCATTTTTATTCCTTGTCCTCGGTGACAGGTTTTCTTTTCTGCCAACTTACAATCTATCCTATTTTTCATATTCTGAAATTTCATAATATTTGCTTAGGTAGTTTTTTTGGTTGTTGTTTTAAATACACAATGCTAGGCCTTCTCTGGAAACTCATGTCTTTCAGCTCTGGGAAATTAAACCACTTATTTCATTATTTCCAACCCCCCAGTTCTCTCCATTTTCCCTTCTTGGAATTTCACATGTTGGATACATTGGCTAATTTTCTTTTTCTTCATTCCCATCTTTTTCTTTGACCTTTTGAGGAGAGTTACTCAACCTTATCATCCAAGTGTTCTATTGAATATTTTTTATCTCGCCTAACTTCCTCAATTTCTTTTTTCACTCTGATTATGCTTTTTCATTGCATCTTATTCTTGTTTCATGGATGCAACACTTTCTCAAAACTTTCTGATAATAATGAGTATAGGGTTGTTTGTTTGTTTTTGTTGTTTATTTTTATGCTCCCTCTATTGTTTCTGTCTTCTTAGCCCTGAAAGAAAAGTTTGTTTAGTTCTCTTTTTTCATAGTTGAGATATTCTTTAAATGTCTGGTGAACCTTAAATGTTTATTTATGATTAAGAAGTGGTACACTAGAAACCTAAGAGGAGACTCTATGGCTTGCCCCTCAGTAAGCATTGTCAGGAGATAAGTGGGCTTACTTGATGAAGAACGTTTCAGATGGAGTCTCTGTGGATCTTGTCCATACGGCCAGTCAATCTTTTTGGAGAATTGTCTTTTATTTTCATGGCTGGAAGGTATACAGCTGGGCACTCATGTTCTAGAAGCAGAGACAGAAAGTGCACTCAGAAGGCAGACTTCCACCTAGTGCCTTGCTTCAGCCTCACACCCTGTTGTTACCAGAATGTGAACACTCTGGTTGAAGCTCTCTAAAGAAGACACGTTTACCTGCCTGGAAAGGACGGAGCAGGGGATGGGTTGGGAGAGACCAGAGGGAAAGAGCTAGCATTTGTGAACTGGGGTGGAGTGAAGGAAGAAACAGATACATACTGTGTACAGATACAGACTTTTAGTCAGTACCTCTGCTTCAAGCCCAGGCCTCCCTCCAGCTTCTGTGGAATCTGCGGTGTGCAGATGTCCAGTCTGTCAAGGGTTCTGTGGGTGACCTTATGTGAATCTTCCATTACAGCCTCTTCTGCTCTGCTGAGGTAACTGCCGTTTCCGCATCCCTTTGCCCCCTCCAAAAATCTGACATTTCTTACCCACGGCTGTTACCTCTCCAGTTCTTGCTGACTTGTGGGTTTACATCTTTTTAATTCTTTTATTGTCATTTCAGTTAGGATTTAGGCAGGAGAAGAGATAAAGATATATACTCTACCATATCTGACCTAAAGTCTCCTGTTTTCTTTTTTTAACATGGCTTTCTGAAGTCACACATAGAGGCCCAGGCATAGAGAACATCAGGTAAATAAGAATTCCTTCAAGTCTTGGAGGCTGCTTCAAACAGAGAAGCCTCACCTGGCTGTGGGGTTTCCTGGCCTCTGAGAATCCTCCTTTACACTGGCTTGGTGGCACCAGGGCCAGAGGCACCTCAGGGAATTTTATCCTCTTGAGCAGCTGCTGAAGCATCAGTCACAAGAGCATGGGACACAGACCTCTGGGGTGGCTCTTGTGTAATTAATCGAGGTCTGAAGCAGTATTATTTCTTATTTAACCACAATGCCCAGATTAGCTCCAAACTACCCCATCACATTTATTAAATGGAAAAATAAGTGAAGAAACAATCTTGGGGTTATGTTTCATGGAAAGCCTGTCAAACAAGAAAGGCTTTTCCTCCTTATCTGCCTGTTTGACTTGCAAGTGGACTGTTAGCAGTTAATATTTTTCAAGTTTTCACAAGTGTCCTGTAGAGAACTGGACAGGAGCAATGCTTATTAAAAGAACATGATAAATATAAACAACAGCAAAAGATTTTGCTGTCAAGAAAGTGCCAAGCAGAAAATACTGTGAGACCAGAACAATCATAATAACCTCCTCCTCTAAAGAAATAAAACAAAAAACATCATAGAAAAACTCCTTCTCTCTCTCTCTCTCTCTCTCTCTCTCTCTCTCTCTCTCTCTCTCTCCCCCCCCCCCCCCCACACTAGGGAAGACAATCTTGCTTGTGAGCAGCTGAATTTTGAAAATCCTTAAGAGATTTATTAGAAATTGATTTGTAACTGCAATTTATTTTTTCTTTTATCACTGCAATGTTCATTAAATGTCATTGTTACACAATGCATCAACTGTGGATTAGAAACAGGACTTTCATTTCTTTTTGGGCTGAGCTTGGCAAGAATTTAGGTGCTATCAGAAATATGGAAGTTTCTGTTGCAGCTGAATTGCATCCTGTACCTTCTCCCCAACCCAATCTGACCAGCGTCCTTATAAGAAGAGGAAACTTGGACATGGAGACCCCAGGGCCTGCATATATAGAAGAGGGTCCCTGTAAGGATAGAGCAAGAAAGCAGAGAGCTGCAAACCAAGGAGAAAGGCTTCAGAAGAAACCAATTTGCCTACACCTTGACCTTGAACTTTATTCTCCACAACTGTGAGAAGATAAATTTCTGTTGTTTAAGCCCCACACAGTCTGTGATATTTTGTTGTGGCAGCTGTCGCAAATTAATATGGTTCATTTTCCACAATATTTGATTTGAAATTTGGATATAACAAAGAAGATCATAAAAATAGTAAGAATAAGATGCTTCTAAAAACCAACTTTTGCTAACAGTTGAAAAATCAGGTATTAGATCATCGTTGAGAAACATGATACATATGGAATCACATTGGCCCCATCATCTGTGAGCTGAAGCTTTAAGGTGCTGAGTTGAGCTGAGGCTGGGCTTGCAGAGTCAGAACTTGGAGCCTCAGACTCTCTGTCCCCTTAGGGCTTGTCCTCAGTCTGTCACCTCTGAATCTATCAGGGGGAGGACGCTGAAATAGAAGGTCTTAAAGGGGAAGGGAAGAGTAGATTGAGGGGGTTTCCTGGCAGCAGGTGTCCCTGATGGGAAGTGAATCAGGGGTCCATTCTACCTTCTCAAACACCAGTCGGCATGGACAGCAGCAGCCTGGGTTGTGGAATGCTGCAAGGGACAGCTGGAGAAATGGCCTCTCACTCATACAGAATATGCTTAATGGGCAGAGTGCCTTGGAGTCACCTGGGCCATCTCATTTCTCTCATTCAGTCTGAAGAAGAGAGGAAAAAGTATGGCATTCACGTAACTAGATACTCAAAGTGCTTGTACTGGGCTAGCAACTTGGCTGAGGAAACAGCTGGGCACTGGCCTATTTGTAGCCCTATGCCTGGAGGTTGCAGGTTGTCACAACTTGCCAGAAACCAGCAAGAAAAGCCAGGGCATCATGTTTAGCCTGTCCTCACCATTAGGAAACGCGTCACACTCTCTCTGAGTGCAATGCTCATGCTGGCCAAGGTCCTAGGTCCAAACAGTGAACCACTAAAATGAGTAAAATTGAGGGAGAGTTACAAAGACAGAAACAGAGAGGAAAGGAGGGAAGGGGAGAGGGAGAGAGAGGGGGAGATGGAGGTTTAGAGAGAAATAGGGAGAGACACAGGGAAGCACGCAGAGGAGGAGACAGAGACCAAATAGAGAGAACCAGACAGCCTGGGGGAAAGCAAGTCCCCACGCCCAGGCTGCGAGGCTTCAAGAGCCTCACCCACCCACTGTAGATCTACTCTCATCCCCACCTCTTAGCCTGTTTAACCCGTTGGAGCATCAAGTCTTAAGGAAGTCCATGGAGCCTTGTAAATGTGATATGGTTTCTAATGGATACCCTGTGAATTCCCTGAAGTGGAACAAAAAAGCTTGTGGGAACCAAGCTAATATTTCTAGGTTTTATTTAAATAGGGGGTTATGCCTGGGATTCAGTCCCGTGAGCAGGACATCTCATCCAGGTGGGAGAGTCAAATCAAGAACCGGATCCTGGGGGTGGCCTGCAAGACTCGGGGCAAGGCATGTTCATTCTTCCTAAATGAGTCTTTTTTGCAAGAGCACCGCTTTCTCTCTGGTGCTTGTTAAATACTGTATTTATGCTGTGTATTTGTATACAGTGGGATTAAGGGACCAAACTGAATTACTGATGATGGTTGCTTGAAGGGGTGTTTGACTAGGAGATTTACACAGTGTTCTTAATAATCTTTTTTATTTATTTATGGAATGTTATCATTCCAAACGTACAGTTCTGCCATCCCTTAGGAAAGATGCTTTCTATTTGAGGGCCACCAGCTCTGCATGTTGATTTGAAAAGAGATAAAAGAGCATCTGGCCACCACAGCACAGACTGACTTCCCTCCCTCTTCATTATGCAGAGAGCTGATGCAATTTTTGCTTCTTTCCTATTTATACAAATAAAGACCATGATTTGGGAAATATGTCATGCTGGCATTAAACACCACCAATCTTGCTGGGTTGAAATGTACACGTTCCATTAACAACAATTATATGTATAATTAAGGTTTTGGTCCCCAAAGTCTGACTCGGAAGCTTCCTCAAATATGGATGGGTTTATGGAAGATGTTAAAATAAATATACCCCTCCCATCACCCTCCTCCACCGCCCCATTCCTCGCCCCGTTTCCAAAAGCACCACCAGTACCTGAGTCAATGACTTGGTCTGCAGTAAAAGTGGGGTTCAAGTGCCCTCTAGTGTAGCTGTGGCTGTGTGGATATGAAAATTGAAAAGCTTTGAAAAGGCAGACAAATGCCTGCAAGCAGAATCGTCGAACATTCCTGTACATTTGGTGGGGCTCCTGTGTATGAGTTCCACATGATCAACACTGGGTGCAGGCAGGTGATTTGGAGCCTTCAGGATGAGGCTGGCCATGTAATCTTGCTATAATGCTGCTGTCCATCATTCTTCTGTGGACCTCTCAGTTCCAGTTTCGGTGGCAATTTCCCAAGGCGTATGCAATCTTGGCACACACACATGTAAACAGTCACAGGGAAAGGGCTAATGAGGTTCAAGCCCTTGCACCTGGGAGTGTCTCTTGACCCTTACTCCCCCAACTGCCAGCCCCCACCACAGTCTTGGCACGTTTCACCCTTCCAGCAGCTGGAGAGAGCTCTGACCTCTGTCTCGTCAGTGAATGCTGGTGGTGGTGACAATAATGAATTTCTAATGGCAATTAACACAGTGACAGGGTTCATAAATTATAGATTATGACAACACTCCCTGCGATCTGGTTTTTTCCTTTGAAGACCACCTGGCTATCAATAATGGTCTCACCAGCCAAATCTTGTATTTGTGGGCCAAGACAGAAGAAGAACAACCATTAAAAAAAGCTGGAAATCTTAGAGCAGTCTCACATCTTAACTAGGAGAATAAATGTTGGCCCAAGTGCCCCAGGACTGAAGCAAATCAGACATAGAGAAGGAGGGAGAATATTAGAATGAGGCACACCTGATTTAGCTGCTAAATAGTCTGGATAGTTAAGAATCAGAATCGAGGCATTCTTCTTTTCTAGTTCTCTTTGGCGAGGATCTGTGAGCATCCAAATGATGTGAAGAGAAATATGGTTAATCTGCACTTCTTCGTGAGTACATATATTCTAAAAAAAAGTTGTGGTTGGGAAAGATGGGGATGGGTCACTGCTCCATCATTCCAAGACAGGACAGGTAGTTTGTGGGTGCATTGATGTGTTTCCTTGCTCAAGGTGAAATTGGGTAGATTTTCTTCCAGAACTGAATGATGGTAGAGATGTGATTCCTGGGTAGGCCTATGCACATAACACACAATTCTGTGTTTAGTCACTCTTTAGAATCCCTAGGAGAAAATTGGCTCAGCATGGAAAAGGAAGTGTGTTGAAAATTTTGGTTGACTTCTTAGAAATCTGGAAGCATGAGCAATTTCTGGAGGTGAAAATGTTAATGGTATTGAACAGATAATAAACTCATATTAAGGTGAACAGGGCAAGATGGATTATTTTGGGAGATTTCTGTGGCAGAAACTATTGGCTACTTAAATCACCCGGTCCCTTCTTCCTTCTTATTAGAGTACTGAATTTGTTTAGAAACTGGGTTTATAGGAGCTTCGGAGAGCCCTCCTTGGCCCTAGAGGCAAGTGTTGATTGTGGTAAGACAATTGTGGGATGTGTATGGGAAGCCTCTAGGAAATGTTTCTCTTGAAATCCATAAAGGGAAGCCTGGGAGGAATACTTCCTCTTTACTGGATGTGGCTTCTGCGTGTACCATCTGGAATTGCTATAGCCAGCTTACAAATATAGATAAAAGCTTTATCAACCCGCTGAGCACAGCAGAACGGAAAGATGCAAGCACCCTGCTCTTGGGAACTGGCCACCTTCAGACTTCTTGCTACATCAGGTAACAAAATTCTCTCATTGTTTAAGCCACTTTTAGTTGGGGTTTCTGGTACTTGTAATTGAAAGTATCTTAACTGATATAACCACTGTTTGGAACAGTACCTAAGAATGTTGTCTTTGGAAAATCAACACCATCAGAAGACAGGTGCCGATAAAATAATTAAATACAATGAGAAGATCTTTAAGATCCCAGCTAATTCTGACATGCCTGTGCTCTAATCCTTGGATCTTTGTCATGGAAGAAAATAGACAACAAAAATTGGGCTAAACTTTTACTGAACCCACCTTGGGCAGTGTGGTAAAATGTTCTATTTGTGTGATTCACATACTTGTGAAATTTGGACTTGCATTTCCTACTTTCCAAAGCAGAGTGAAACAGAGATCTCTGCTTAAGCAAACCAATAATTGTAATTGACAAGAAGAACGTAAATTGTTTCCAATTGATGACTGAGTAATCAGCCATATTTAAGAATATTTAAGAATATTCATCCAAATGTCATCTTGAGCCAAGGTATGAGAATATGCTATGTGCCATGGAGTTGATAATATGTTTTTTGACTACCAATCATAAATAAGTAGGTTTTTTTCCTGAAAGACTTAGGCTATGCTTTGTAAGAGTGTACTTTATAAATATATTTATTAGGCAATGCTTGTCATTAATTGATACAATGTTTACAAATAAATCCTCTTTAATTTACTTCAACATTGACAGCCTTGGTAAGGAAGAACAAATAATGTAGTCTATGTATATATACAAATAAGATTTACTTTTGTAATAAAGTAAAATTTAGGGAAGATTAATTAGATGCATATTTATGTACAGGTGTATTGGTTGCAAGTAACAAGCAGTTCACAGAAAGCAACAATAATTGTAGGGAGACTTTATTCTCAGGTTTTCCAAGTCTATTTCTATTTCAAACATTATTTACTATTGTGAGAACAATGTGTATTTTTTTGTTGTTGTTTGGAAAACATGATCTGTCAGAGGACACATTTTGCATTAACTTTACTCTGCAGCAAGTATTCAAATTGTGTGTGGAGTGGGGGAAAGGAGCAAAAGGCAGATGTAGGGGAAGCTTCCCAGAGCCCCTGGCTCCATAACCAGGAGAAAGCTGCCCCACATGGGCTTTTCCAGTACCCAGCAGGGGCTACCTGCTTCCTGGGGGCAGTGGCAATGAACTCTTCTGCTGTTTCTCTTCTGCAACACTAGGCTTCACCTTCTACTTCTAAGAAAAAGTTGCAAGGTAAGCTCATCTTCCTCACTGATTTCTGCCCACCCAACACTTGGGCTACACCAGCCATATATTGTTCTGTGAGTGTGATCAGTGCATGGGAGGAAATAACTGGCGGAAATAAGTTCGCAGGGAGCTCTTGAAGCAGATAACTTGAAGGATAGCTCAAAGAATTGTATTGGGATAGGTTCTCACTTCCATCTTGACTAGAAGGTAGAGGAGAAGGGGAGACATTTCACAATTAGAAGATGACATTTAACTTTAGGGAGGAATATCCAGAGAAGTAATGCTTTTATAGGCAGACAGAGACAGGTTTGAATATAGGTCTGATATTTGTTGTGTGACCTTGAACATTGTTGAAATCTCATGATGCCCATGCAGGGTGTGGTCATCAGGATTGGCATGATAGCATATGAGGAACTTGGCATAGCACCTGGTTCACTGTCAATATCTAGTAACTCCTGGAAAAGAAATCAAGGCAATGAATTAAATAACGTGCTCTATAAGTGACATCTAAAAGTGACATGAAAATACGTCTGAAAAAAGACATCAGTATAAGAAAAAGCTGTGTTCTGACAAAATGCAACCTGAAACCTGTTGTATAAAAGAATTAATTACGGGAACTCAGCAAATCCAAGGATCTAATTGTCGTACGAAGAGATTAAGCTTTTACTTCTGTGATGTGCTCTGAATTAGGAAGTTTCATTGATTATATTCTTAAGAAGATAGCTTTCTGAAGCCCCATTTAAGAATTTAGTAGCAACATTATTGAAGAGTTAGTGTCTTCTTCCCTTCTGGTTTTTTGGGGTGAACTACAAATCTTGTCGAGAGTCTCTCAAAAAGTGTTTTTAGATGTCAAATTGGAGGCCTTTCCAGGCAAGGATGCCAATTTTCTTACAGCAACAATGCAGAAACCAGGTTGTCCTCCACCCTTTCTGCAATTTTCTTTTTGGTCTAAGGTAGCTCTGTGGAATTACATTTTTCTGTATGATTATTTCCCTGGCACTGATGAAGTTTATACTTTTTTTAGTTGTTTTTGTTTTTTTTCTGTGAGACATTTCAGGAAAACAAGGTGCTTTAAATGAATAACTGAAGTTGTCTTTCGGGTTCTTTTTGTTGGTTCTTAAGGAACTTTCAAGAATAGAGAGTTGAAAATGGTAGGGTTAGCACTTAAATAGTATTGCTGAAGCAGGGATGACAAACACCGTGTGCTGATAGCTGACCAGACCAGTGACGGTTGTGAAATGTAGAGCATAACTCTGGACTGAAGGCTGAAATTGCCTCTGAGACACCAGCAAGACCCAGCATGGAGCCAGAGGAGATTGATGGAGAGTGGCCCCACCATTGTGAATGCTGGCATTTGAGCCCATCACAACCTCTATTAAAATGGGTGGGCTGAAATGTGAACTTTCTAGTACTCCAGCTGTTCCTAAGATTCCTAGAACAGGGACACTTCCTGGTTGGACATCTGGAGGCATATTTTGTGTCTAACTTATGAGCAAGGGATTAAAAAAAAAAAAAAAGCAAGGAGCATCAGAATTTGGCCATTAACCCAGACTCATGACTCACAGGGTTGCCTATTTGGAAGTCATGCCTGCTATTCCCTGACCTTATTCATTTCTTTAGTGACATTTGATTTTTGAATTTGGGCCACTTATTTTCAAATTTCCAAAGGTGGTAGATACTACTGGAGGAAGAACACCTCAAATGCATTTTTTAAGTATAGATGAGCAGTGAGTATAAGGTAGAAGAAATCAATCAGCACAATTATATTTTGTAACAGTTATCAAATGCAAATTAGTTCAACCATTGTGGAAGACAATGTGGCGATTCCTCACGGACCTAGAAATAGAAATTCCATTTGACCCAGCAGTCCCATTACTGGGTATATATCCAAAGGATTATAAATCGTTCTATTTTAAAGACACATACACACGTATGTTCATAGCAGCACTGTTTACAATAGCAAAAACCTGGAACCAACCCAAATGTCCATTGATGATAGACTGGACAAAGAAAATTTGGCACATATACCATGGAATACTATGCAGCCATAAAAAAGAATGAGTTTGTGTCCTTTGTAGGGACATGGATGAATCTGGAAACCATCATTCTCAGCAAACTGACACAAGAACGGAAAATCAAACACTGCATGTTCTCACTCATAGGCAGGTATTGAACAATGAGAACTCGTGGACACAGGCAGGGGAGCATCCCACACTGGTGTCTGTTGGGGGGAAATAGGGGAGGCACGGCGGGGGGTGGGGAGGCTGGGGAGAAATGCCAGATATAGGTGATGGGGGGATGAAGGCAGCAAACCACATTGCCATGTATGTACCTATGCAACAATCCCGTATGATCTCCACATGTACCCCAGAACCTAAAGTACAACTATATATATATATATATCCCTATAGATAATAACTATAGTGAAATGATGAATAGCGCTTGTCCTCCTGTGACCTTTAGTGACACCTCCAGCAGCTCAGCGGTCAGTCGTAGGCTGCAACTTCTCCAGATTAAAAAATGCACCATCCTGAGAGACCAGAGTCACCTCTACAGTAGCCATCCCTGTTCTTTAGGTTCTTAGCATATTTTATTTGGGATTAAGAACCAACTGTAAGGTCTTTTAGGCTGACTGATGGTGCCATGGATACTATGGCAATCCCTGTGACCCACACATACACCTCTGGAGGGCCTTCTGTAATTAGAAAACCTGAAGAAACTGGAAGACCACGAAAAGTGGAAGAATGATAAACTTCTACGGTACCTAATTAACTTTGAGACATTCTCTATTGTTCCTTATTCCTGCCCCAATTGATAAGGCATTTGGACTTTGTAACTGACCTTGGTTAACCTCATGGCTCCAGAGCCTCCCAGCTTGCAAAAACTGCCCAATACTATAAAACCAACTCCTATCCCACCATCCTCCACTGACTCTCTTTTCTGACTCAGCCTGCCCACACCCAGGTGAATAAACAGTCATGTTGCTCACACAAAGCCTGTTGTGGGGGGCGTCTCTTCATTCCGAGTGCATGCTTTAACACCAGCTAGTGTCTTTTACTTGAGATAGTGGGGTGAGGTGGGGCTGACACATGCAGGTGAGCTCAGGGACAACCCACAAAATAGAGAAACAAAAGGGCAAAGAGCTTTTCTAGGCTGAAGCTTCACCTGCTGCCCAAGCTGTTGCCATTTTCTGGTGTGCATGGAAGCAACTGTTCCACTGGTGATGAACACTTGAAGTCACAGTATTCTAATGCCATCCTCTAAGAGTTTTGAACCCATTCAAATGATTGCAAATACTTGAAACTTTCATCTCTATGTATGTTCCTAATTATTCCAAATAACATGTCAAACATTTCTTGGTATTGCTTAATGTGACTGAAGAAAATATTAATGCTGTTAAGGACTTAGCACAAAGGCAATCTCATTTGTTTTCTTATAATGGGGGTAAGGTTAAATGACAATCTGAGGCTACTATTAATTTCCTCTTTTAGGGAATACATATGAAGCCCCTTTTGTGTTCCAAACATTGTTCTGGGGGCTACAGATTAAAAACAGAAGAGCAATAGATAGGGCATGGTCTGCCTTTAAGGAGCTCACAGTTTGGAAGGGGAGTCGACCTAGCGTCAAACGGTAACAATCACCTGTGGCACGTGGGAAAAGGAGACAGGCACAAGGTGGTAACAAAGGGCTGGTGGGAGGACACTGAATCCCAGCTCAGTACTGTTTCTGCTAAAAGGGGACTTACAAGTTCTTGGAGAAAAGAACACTTTGTTGCTATTCAGTCTTCATGGTTTAAAGAACTTCATCAATGCAGAGTTATTTATATTATTCTCATATACTGTTAGTTTCGAGCATTTATGAGCAGTCATTAATCTGCCTACCAAAGTTAAAAAATAACTTTATATTCATACATGCTTTTTAGTTCCCAATGGATTGACTTTCTCATGCATTTTCTCATCAAAATCCAAAAACCTATGATGCTGGAGGAAAGGGCTTAATTAACATTATCCCCATTTTTCAGATGAGAAAGCTGAGGTGCAGAACAGTGAAGGAGCTAGCTCTAAGTCATAAAGCTAATTAATTGGCAGATTGAGCCATGTGCATTGAGGTCTTTCTGATTGCTTGGACCATGAGTGCGTGAGTAGATTCCAGTGCTGAGAAGACCCATTCCTTGAATGAGTGTCATTCAATGTGGGTTTCACCTGGGGGTTTAATAGGAATACTGGGTTGGTTATTCCCCCCTTTTAGAGACTCTGGTTCTTTGAGTCCTGCACAATTTCACTCTGCACATTTCTTGTATACTTTTGATTATTCTTTCTCTGTATCCCTGTCAGGTAAGTGCTGGTGTCCCATAGGGCTGACCCTGCCATGTGTTTCTCTCTCTCACACACACTCTGGACAACCATGTACATTTTCAGGGAATCGGTACCATGTCCCAAATTGAAATTTTCTAACTCTGACCTTTCCCCAAGCATCAGACAAATACACCAACTGCCTGCAGGATGTCTCCCGTGGATCCCCAGAAGTACTCTACACTCCTGTTGAGTGATGCGTCCTTCCACTCAATATTGGAACCCTCACTGTTATTCTTAATTTGCTTGATGTCAGCATCATCCACCCAGACACCCAGACTCAAAAGCCACGTGTTTCTTCTCCCTCCCATGTCACATCTAACTGGATCATCACATCTTCATTCAGTCCTCCAAATATATTTTTTGAATATATTTGTTTCCTCTTGTTCATTCCTGTTGCCGCTGTCCTAGGTATTTGATTGGGTCCTCCAGTATGTCTGTGGATTTCTTGAGAGAACATATTGAGGAAAGGGGAAAGTGATATATTCATTCAAGCATTCATTCACTAATTAACTTCACAAAAATTTGGGACAGATCTCATAGCTACTGAGAAAAATTGGGTTGATCCTTTTGGGAAAATTGAGCTTGACCTGGAAGCCTTACTCTTTTCTCATCCTATCTAGATTAGTTAACTCTGTATTATATAGCTCTTAGGCCTTAACAGTTTTACACTGGACATCTAGCTGTTATCTAGCCAGAGAGCAAAGATTAAATGACAGTTGTTATCAATCATTCCCAAAGTAACCTCTCTCAAAACCACCACATAAGATCACTGCCAAGTAAATGCCTGAGGATTTGATTAAAAGGATGTTTTGGCCACAAGTCACATCTATGATTTATCAGAATTTTTCTAAAGTAACTGTAAAAATTCTAAAATCTGGGAGGGTCTCAGCAAAATATCAGTATATCTGTGGTAATTTTGGAAGAATTTTTTTTTTTACTTCTTTGTGGACTTATGTGAAACGCTTACAATTTATAAAATTTGGTCTTATTTAATGAGGTATTTAGGATTATATTCAGTATCACATTTGTTGAATAATGTTTAGTGAAATAAATAGAGATAAGAATTGGAACCACCTTGGAAACAAGCAAAGAAATTCCTGCAGAAGAATGGATTTCTTTTAGTCAACTCCTTTGATGCATTTAAAATGTGATTCATTTCCCAAAATGCTGAAGTATAGACATGTCTCAGGAACATATACTAAGTGCCAAGTAAAGTATCCCTATTATATATTATAGTGATGAGAAATTTATTTATGCTGAAGAATGGTCTGATTGTGAAGATGTATACTCTCATCTTGGTAGGCTTAGACCTTTGATATTTAGTCTATTCAAAGTTTATCTTGTCCCAGGAAAAATGTGTCTGGTGGGTTAAAAATGACTACAAATTCCTTAACTTTCATCCCATTGAAAGCTAAAGCCCAATTCTCTTCCTTTTGAGTTCAGAATGGCCCTGGTCCTGTTCTGACCTGTAGAATGTGGTAGAAGTCTCTGCCAGTCTTCTGAGGCTGGGGCCTCAAGAGAAATGCAGATTCCATTTTCACTGCTTGGGACATACCCTCTTGGAAGCCGGCATCCATGCAAGATGCATGATTAGCCCGAGATGAGCATTCTGTGAGGAAGGCCAAGCTAGCTATGTGGAGAGAGTGGCCAGGAGGGAAAACTGAGGTGTCAGGCAGGTACATGAAGCCTTCTTGGAACTTCTAGCCCAGCTGGGCCACCAGCCAATGCCGTATAGAGCAGGACTATTCAGCCTATCCTTGTCTGAATTCCTGTCCCACAGAATTGTGAGTAAGTAAAATAGTTATTTTCTAAGCTTCTACGTTTTGGGGTAGTTTGTTACACAGCACTAGGTAATCAAAAGAATTGACTCGCACCACCCACCGTCTCGCCTGAAGGAAAGTTTACATTGGAAACCAAATGGACTAATGAATCAGAGAATCAGGGCAGAAAGAAGTGTTCTCAAGGAGATCCAGGACTACACTTCTCAGGCTTTGCATTTGATCTGGGAATCGTCTCTTCTTGCCAGTCTCGGAAAGCATTGCCCTCAATTTTTCTCCTCATGAGTGCCGTTATCCCATTGTTTTAAGATGCTCTTGTCAGTTCTTCTGATTACTCTAAGTTTTACATCAAATTACAACTGTTTTATGTCAGGCCACTACTAAACACTAAATGGAATCTAGTGGACACACAACAGGGTCATTTGACAAATATATAAGGAGCCACTGCATTGCCGTGTTAGGCACTGTGGATGCAAGAACAAATATGACATGGTCCCTGCCCTCAAAAAGCTTATAATTTATTAGGAGGAGAAAAGTCACGTTCAGGTAATTATTATTCAACCCTAGGCTAAGATGATTTCCTGGGACACAAGAGTAATTATTTCTGGGTTAGTAGAAGATTTCTTAGTGAGAATGATATCAGGTCTTGACCTGGGAAGGTGAGTAGGAGCTTGGCAGGAAGGGAAGTTTCTTAGAGTCATGGTACCAGAGCGGGTAGTGAGAATGAAAGTCTCTGAGCTTGGAAAACTACAAGGTATGAGGCAGGGGCATAGTGAGAATGAGGGCAGATGAGATTGGAAAGGCAACCTGTGGTCTGATTATGCAGGTTTTTGGATACTCACTTTTTAGCAACAGAGTTAGCAGTGTGACTTGTTAAAATTGGTGAGCTGTGGAAGGTTGAGGTAAGAGGAGATCACATCTGTGTTCCTTTGTCATGGACCATGGACCTTCTTTCTCCTCCCATCACATGTACTGGGACCTTTTGTTCATATAAAGTTGATACTGTAGGAAAGGAACAAATGGATGAGTAACTCAAAGCATGACCCTAGAGGAAGATGGCTTGATGACCCAAGGAATAGCTTATCACTTTACCAGTTAAGAATAGAGAAGATTTATAATCCTTTGGATATATACCTAGTAATGGGATTGCTGGGTCAAATGGAATTTCTATTTCTAGGTCCTCGAGGAATCGCCACACTGTCTTCCACAATGGTTGAACTAATTTACACTCCAACAGTGTAAAAGTGTTCCTATTTCTCCACATCCTCTTCAGCATCTGTTGTCTCCAGATTTTTTAATGATCGCCATTCTAACTGGTGTGAGATGGTATCTCAATGTAGTTTTGATTTGCATTTCTCTAATGACCAGTGATGATGAGCATTTTTTCATATGTTTGTTGGCCTCATGTGTATGTCTTCTTTTGTAAAGTGTCTGTTCATATCCTTTGCTCATTTTTGAATGGACTTGTTTGTTTTTTTCTTGTAAATCTGTTTTAGTTCTTTGTAAATTCTGGATATCAGCCCTTTGTCAGATGGGTAAACTGCAAAAATTTTCTCCCATTCTGTTGGTTGCCGATTCACTCTAATGACTGTTTCTTTTGCTGTGCAGAAGCTGTGGAGTTTGATTAGGTCCCATTTGTCTATTTTGGCTTTTGTTGCCAATGATTATAAATCGTTCTACTATAAGGACACATGCACATGAATGTTCATTGCAGCACAGTTTACAATAACAAAGACCAGGAACCAACCCAAATGCCTATCGATGATAGACTGGACAGGGAAAATGTGGCCCATATACACCATGGAATATTATGCAGCCATCAAAAATGATGAGTTTGTGTCCTTTGTAGGGACATGGATGAACCTGGAAGCCATCATTCTCAGCAAACTGACACAGGAGCAGAAAATCAAACACCGCATGTTCTCACTCATAGGCAAGTGTTGAACAATGAGAACACATGGACACAGGGAAGGGAGCACTACACACTGGGGTCTGTTGGAGGGAAATAGGTGAGGGACAGCACGGGGTGGGGAGTTGGGGAGGATGACATGGGGAGAAATGCCAGATATAGGTGATGGGGAGGAAGGCAGCAAATCACATTGCCATGTGTATACCTATGCAACAATCTTGCATGTTCTTCACATGTACCCCAAAACCTAAAATACGATAAAAAATAAATAAAAAAGAAGAAGAAAAAAAGAATAGAGAAGATTAAGATCTGGTGTTTGATAGGTCAGTAGGGTGGCCATAGCTTACAATCACCTATTGTGTATTTTAAAATAGGTAGAAGAGAATAACTCCCATGTTTCTAGCATAAAGAAAAGACAAATACTTAAGGTGGTAGGTATTTCAATTATACTGATTTTATCTTAACAAATTGTATAAATATATTATCACATGTACCCCCAAAATATATACATCTATCATGTATCAATAAAAACAAAAAATATCTATTTAGATCTTTTTGTTTGACTGTCCAACTTTTAGGAAGTGTAACATCTGCAGGGAGTAAAGAAATGTGACTTTGGAGAGATATTTTTTCCTGGCCGCAGAGAACAGAGTAGGGTCCGTTCCCAAAACACTCAGAAAGGTTTTTATGGTGGAGGAAAACTACAGTTTCCCTCAATCTGTGTTGTGTGCCAGCGATGATTACATATCCTCTCAATAACACATTAAGCATTATTTCTTAAAAAGTGTCCCCTGTAGCCTGAGTTTATCTCCAAAGAATTCTCTGTGGTATTAGTAAGCTGCATTTATTAAAAATTTTGCAGTATGAATATTGACAAGCAGGCTGCTCTCTTTGGCTGTTTTTTTGTGAAAGGTGCTGAGAACCAGAAAATGAGATTAACAATCTGGGCTCAGTCAGTGACCTGCTGAACTCGTCACCCCAGAGATAAGCCACTCATTCACATGGTTACAGAGGGCCTACTGTGTGCCAAGCACTGTGCAAAGAACGAGTGGTGCTCACCTTGCTAGTGCAGAGTGAGCAGTGCAGTGAAGGACAAAGACAGGGAGCACCAAGGGAAGGATCGAGATCGTTGCTTATTGAACAGGTACAGCTGTAATTTTTTCTTTTGTGATTTTTTTTTGAGATGGAGTCTTGCGTTGTCGCCCAGGCTGGAGTGCAGTGGTGGGGTCTCAGCTCACTGCAGCCTCCGTCTCCCAGCTTCAAGCAATTCTCCTGCCTCCTTTTTGTGATATTTATCTTGAGTTTCCATATATGGATTATGCTGAATTTGTAAAATGATTTCAAAGTTTTCTTGTTTTTATGCCATGGGATATTTTTATTGATACATATTAGATACACATATTTTCTGGGTACATGTGATTATTTACATTCATTTAATCAGATCAGGGTAATTGAGATATCCAACTTAAATAATGACTTTTTCTTTGTTAGAAAAATTCAAATTATCTTCTTGTAGCTATTTTGAAATGTATAGTTGATTAATGTTAACTACAGTCTTCCTATTGATCCATTGAACATCAGGTCTTGTTCCTTCAGTGTCATTAATCAACCTCTCTTCATCCCTCTTTCTCCTTAACCTTCCTGGCCTCTAGTAACTACCAATCTACTCTTTATCTTATGATCCACCTTTTTTAGTTCCCTGCATATGAGAACATCTGCTATTTGTTTTTCTGTGCTTGGCTTATACATGTAACATAGTGACCTCCAGTTCATGGAATATTTTATGTAAACAGGGATGACCTATTTCTTGACTTTATATGCATAGCTGGTGGAAACACTTTATGGGTCTGATCTCCTTCTTGGAGATAATTTGTTGATGGCCCTTTTTTCCCTCTTGTTTCTTTCATGGTTATTTGTCTATTTAGGTTTTCTGTTTCTTCCCAAGGGAATTTTGACAATTTGTAATTCTTGAAAATAAGTTGTTTCAAGACTTCATAATATTCTGTTGTAATTGATTTCTTCTATATTTGCCACATCCTTCTCACTCTTGACTTAATCTAAGATCTTCTGTTTAATTAATTCCTTATAAAATTTTCAGTTTTATGTGTTTTGGCATCCCTTAAATTTTTGAATTTCTTCTTCAATTGTATTATTTTTCCTATTTTTCTAATACATACATTTCCATTTTATTCTTCATTTTTAATTCCTTCAGTGTTCTTTCCTTGGAATTTTTAGTCTCTTGACTTTAATCCTTTGTAAACTCTTGCTTTTTTTTCCCTTGTTTATGAAGGGATACATTTCAGTGGCTTTACACAATACTTCTTGCTCATCTTAAAGCCCAATGTGGGTGTTTCTACCAGGCTTCAGGGATCCAGTCTCCTCCATGTGTTACTTCTGTCATCTCTAGGGACTTGGTTGTGTTTGCATTCCCTGATGGAAGGGGGCAGGTGGTGAGAGTGCTCAGGCTCACTGGCTTCCTAAAATCCTGGGCCTGGAAGTGGCTTAGTCACTTCTGCTCTCATTCCATTAGCTGGAACTCAGTCACATGACCATACCTCACCACAAGGGAAGCTGGGAAATGTAGTTTAGTAAAGTATCTAGGAATAAGTATAAATGAATTGTAGTGGACACCAAAGTTTCTTCTACATTTTTGAATTATCCTTCTTATCTTGCAATCTGTTTTTCTGATATCAATATAGCTATATACGCTTTCTTGTGAGGTTTGTCTGTCACATGGTTTTCTATCCTTCTATTGTCACTGTTTTTGTTTCTGTTATATATGTGTTTTTTCTAAATAGTCATATGTTTAGATTAAACTTTTACAGACTGGTAACATCAGTTTTGTGTTCATTTTTGGAGGCAGAGTCTTACTCTGTTACCCCGGCTGGAGTGCAGTGGCATGATCTCAGCTCACTGCAACCTCCGCCTCCTGGGTTCAAGTGATTCTTCTACCTCAGCCTCCTGAGTAGCTGGGATCACAGGCACCTGCCACCACACCTGGCTAGTTTTTGTGTACACACACACACACACACACACACACACACATATATATTTTAGAGAAGAGTCTCCCTGTGTTGGCCAGACTGGTCTTGAACTCCTGACCTCAAGTGATCCACCTGCCTCAGCCTCCCAAAGTGCTGGGATTACAGGTGTGCCCACTCAGTAACACCAATTTTAACTGCAAGTTTTGCTTATATAAATTTACTGTGATCTTTTTACTTAGACTTTTTCCTAGCATTTTTATGCTTTCTATCTTTTCTTGCATTTTTCATACTTTTTTTACTTTTCTTAACTTTTAATAATTGACTTAAAATACTATCACCCCAATGATTTGTATATACTCTTGTCATAACTCTTGACATTGAATCATGCCTATATAGTCTAACAAGTCTAAATATATCAAAAAATTTTAAACTTCCTCTTATGAAAACATAAAAACTTTATAATACTTTCATTCTAATTATCCCTCCTTTTGAATACGGTTGATCAATAGCAACGAAAAGGATTGTAAGTGTGGTTATTCAAGCCTGCCCAGGACTTATTCTACCAAGTTAGGAGTTTAGTGGGGTCTAAGTGTATTGTGCTTAATTTTATGTCATACTGCTTTCTGAGTAAGAGGGGATACAAGTCACTTTTCAGCACATTCTTTCAAATCCTGCTGCAGGATTTTCCTTATCTTCATGTCCTTTTGATTATTACATTAACATGGAGGCTTTATCAGGGAAGAAATTGGGTCTGTTTCACACACTCCAGCCCAGTATACTATGATTAGGAGCAGAATACTTCATTAGAGCAAAATGTGAATACAATTTCTGTTTAAGATCTTGGCAAAAACAAACTAATTTCTAAAATGTTACCATGAAATATAAAAGATTGACCCAAAGAGCTAAGTTGTTATACTCTCTCCAGTATAATATACAGTGCAATGTTATGTGATAACCATGAGGTAATTGTTGAATGCATCCAATGACGGCATTTCATAAGGAGGATGTACTGCTTTGTGTATTTGAAACCTAATTAGAAAGTGTCTGCATTTAATGTCAGAAGCTACCATTTTCTTAAAGACAAAGGCCTTTAAAACAGTTTACTGCTTAGAGTTCATAGCACACTGATGCAACTTAGTTCAGACTGTATTTTGGCATCTCTTCTGCTGAGAAATAAGAGGGGATTTTGGAAAACAAGGCCTTAAGAAGACTTGTCATTTTAAGGCTAAGTTTTAAGAATGTTGAAGTGTAAAACCTTGAACTTGAGAGAAACAGAATCTTGAAATGACTGATTGGTTCACCATGGCTATAATTACGGAGAAACTAATCTGTAATAATTCTTGGCATTGATTGTAAAAACTACCATTTTTGAGCAAAGCATAGAAAGGCTCCAAGTTGGGCAGGGTCAGGAGTGGGGCCGTGGACATTTCCAGCAGCAGGCACTGCTGCTTCTGTTTCTTCCTAACAGGCAATGGCAGAGAACTGTTTAAATAACTCCCCCAAAACCATCTGAGGCCTCACTTTGTGAGAGCTGAGTATCCTAGGTATGCTATTTTAGGGCACTGATCTCTTTAGCTGTAGCTAAACCCTGTGGATAGGTGATGGGAGTCAGCTGCTTCTCCTTCAGTTTCCCAATCATGGCTTTATCACTCCTAGGATCACGCTTAGTTCCCACTAGGATGATGAGCATGCTGGAACATGGTGGTGAATATTAGGATGCCACTTTGCACAGGTATTCTCAAATGATGCAGGACTCACAGAGGAAAAGCAAATTAAGAATTCATCTGTTTGCAGATAGGACAGGACATGTAATCCATGATACTCTCCTGTCCAGTTATATCCCATGAGCCCAAATTCACTGGTTTTCCGTCTACCGTAACATTGGCAGAATAGTTGTCAAAGACAATGGGGATCTCTTCTCCAGGAAGTGCACTGGAATGTAACTGAACAGTAGGTAAATTTTATCTACAGATTTGTCTTCTCCCACTGTATATATGATGGCCCGCATCTAGTCCACTAGCTGGGTATCCCTGGCTGGACACAGATGGAAGAAGCAGCAGGTGCAGGGTTCAGCAGGTTTGGAATTTGAGGGTATTGGAAATAGTGGAATATTACATGGTCTGCTGTGATTTATCCAGTATAATGCAAATTACTGTAGTAAGACTTGCATCTGAAGTAGTTTTCATGAAATGGCTGTGGGTATGTGTACTCTCAGACTGGTGTTAGTGGTGCCAGTTGTAAATAGCAATTGAGTATAAGACCCAAGGTCTTTCTACCACCTTCAGAACAAGGTAGTAGAGGGATCCAGAATTATAGTCATAGGACCAAGATTTAAATTTCACTTCCCTCATGAATAAATCTGTGACTCCAGGCAGGTGTTTGTTAATCTTTCTGAGCCTTAGCTTAAACATTTCTAAAATGGAGATAATAACACTGACCTACAAGAATTGTTTCAAAGATATGAATCAATGTGATTAAATGAAGAAAAAAGATAAGATGTATTGTAAAGTAACTTGAAAATGAAAGTAATTCATGTAACAAGCATTTTAAGGGATTATTGTGCACATAAATTGTATGAAGAATGTTAAAACACAAAATGAAATCTAATTAAAATATCTTAATTGGCTTTTATTCATGACTTTAGAATCAGGCAGCCGTCTGCAGGAATAGGTTCAAAGAACTCCAGTCTGCCATGTGCTCGGACAGCATTTATGTACGGAAAACAGAAATGAGGTACAGAAAATGAAAGCGAGGGAAAGAGACAGCTTGATTGGTTACAGCTCAGCGTTTGCCTTAGTTGAACATAGTTTGAACAGTTGGCTACCTGCAATTGATGTGAAGTTTGGCTGCTGTGATTGGCAGAGACTCACCTATCTGTTGCAAACGTATACACTTAAATTAGGCTTTTGGTAAACTTATGTACAAGTCAAGTTGCAATCTATGTAAGGATTCATGTACAGAAGCATCTTCGGGTCAAATTTAGTTTAATTTAACAAGAGTGACAGTAATTTACCTGGTATATATTTAAGTGTTTCCTGTCATTTTAGTCTACCAGTTGAGAAGTTTCTGTGGAAAAGCTTTTCTATGAAATCCATTCTATGTAGTAATATTTTCTTATCCCACTGGCTGGATTTTATTTTTCTTTTAACTTTTATTTTTGGTTGAGGGGTACATATGTAGGTTTGCTACACAGGCAAACTTGTGTCATGGGGGTTTGTTGTACAGATTATGTATTAAGCATAGTACCTGATATATATATATATATATATATATATATATATATATATATATATATATATATATCTGCCCTCTATCCTCAAGTAGGCCTCAGTATCTGTTGTTCCCTTCTATGTGTCTATGTATTCTCATCATTTAGCTCCCACTTATAAGTAAGAACATGCAGTATTTGGTTTTCTGTTCCTGTGTTAGTTTACTAAGGTCTCCAGCTCCATACATGTTGCTGCAAAAAAAAAAAAGATCTAATTCTTTTTCATGGCTGCATAGAATTCCATGGCATATATGTACCACATTTTCTTTATCCCATCTACCATTGATGGGCATTTAGGTTGATTCCATGTCTTTGTTATTGCCAATAGTGTTGCAGTGGACATACACATTCATGTGTCTTTATGGTAAAATAATTTATATTCCTTTGGATACATACCTGATAATGGGACTGCTGGGTCTAACGGCAATTCTGTTTTTAGTTCTTTGAGGAATGGCCACACTGCTTTCCACGATGGCTGAACTAAGTTACACTCCCACCAGCAGCATATTAGTATTCCCTTTTCTCTGGATTTTAGAAATAGGTAAGGATTTTAAAATATCAAAGGGCATAAAGATTTTTCAACACTTGCTCCTTGATTTTATTAATAAAGAGAGAACTGTGCCAAAGGGGCATGCTTCAGTGAGAAATAATGAGGGAAAATTGTTCAGAGGGTGTACTTGGTTAAGTGCAATTAAGCTAGCCTATAATTTTTGTATTAAACTGCTGGTAGTTGGGAACCAATATTTGGAGCTACTCATTAAATAAATTACCTATATTAAGGAGTTTTCCATGATTATAAACACAGGGAAGGAAGAATGCCTTTAAAACCCATGGTCTTTTAAAATAAAGACGAATGCAGGGTTGCTGAACAAGTAGCCCTAGACCCTGGCCGAAAAGCCCACAGAGACTGTTGATAGGGCCCTCTCATCACAGCAGGGAATTGGAATGGAGCCGGGGGTCAGGATAGAACTGCTGCTTCTGCCTCTCTGGGTGTGTGCTTTGATTGGCATGTCAGCTACCTGAATCTGTTTCTGTATCTCTAAAGAGGAGTCTGAACACTGATCTGGACGGGGGTATTGAGGGGTGGGGTCTGACTCAGGATGCAGTTACCAACAAAGCTGATTCAACAAGGCTTGGTGGGTTCTTCTCAAATGTCCATGTGCGCAGATCACTGGGGGATTTCCTTAAACTGCAGATTCTGGCTCAGGGGCATCTAGAGTCTGATCTCTTGTGTGCATTTCTGATGACGCTGGCCTACAGATCACACTTTCAGTGGTAAGGGCTTCAACAATAAAGAAAATGTTAGCTCATTTAATTTAAAGATTCAGGAAAAGGATTGACTTCAAATAAGGCTTGTAACAGTTGTTCAATAATGTCATGAACGTGCTGGTTTCTTTTTGCTTTTTCCTGTGTTCTGTAAAGTTGGCTTCACCTTTGGGCTGGCTTTCCTCATGGGACCAAGATGGCTGCCTGCAGTCCCTGAGTCTTTGGTTCATACTTCCTTGGGTGTGACCAGCAGAAAATTTGTCTGCTGTATTTGCCAACAGAATTGCTAAGATTCATTTTGATTGTACAGATGAAATAAATTGATTTGTTTAACTACAAGTGGAACAAAGGTGGAGTGAAATTTCTAGAGCCTATAGAAATCAGGGCTATGAGAAGGGGAGGGATGCTGGGGAGGAAACCAAGAAATATCCTCCGTAGAGTCAAATAAGATAAGGGTTTTGGTCAAAATTAACAAATGTAACACACACACACACACACACACACACACAGAGAAATCGAGAGGGAGGGAGAGAAAACATGTAGCTTGCATACTTCCCCAACTGATTTGAGAAACTTCTAAGTCAGGAAATGTTAGTTTTTGTTTATACCAAATATGTTTTTGAGATCATGACACCCTTTTATGGATCCCCTTGAGATATTTTATTAACTAGTTTAAATAAGAATGTGGCTTTTTTTCAACAAGACTCACTAGCAAGGATTGATATTATTCAATATCTCTATAAAAAGATCAGAAAATCCAGAACCTGAGAAAATTTGTAAAGTTTTTGTTCTTTATTTTTATCTTATAATTACAAATTTAACTTTGTCCAGATAGAATTGGAGGGGGATAAAGGAAATGTAGAATTCAAATAATTGCAGCAAATGAGAATATTAACTGGGGATGAGGCTGCTCTTCCCAGTACAAAAGCAATGGTTTGTTGACTAGGATAAACACAAATCAAAGTTAGGAGAGTTACTGCATCCAGCAGTGGTGAACTTCTTGCTAATGTTGCCATTTCTACGCACAAAATTTTGGCAATATTTGTGCTGCCTTTCACTCTGATAAAGGGCATCTGCTTGCCACCCAACCAGCCAGTCTTAGCAGCACAGATGAAAAACTGGGAGCTGTTTTTGTTGGGTCTACAATTTGTTGTAGAAATGTGCCAGGGCAGAAATGAAGTCCTCATCAGGAAATTTCTCTCCATGGATGAACTTACCCTAGTTCCATGCTGACAGGGATGACATCACCATCCTGCCAAATAAACTTGAGAATAATTCTGAGAAGGCAAGAATCTTAACTATGTTATTTCTGTGCACATGACGGTGTTGGCCTTGGCTGGTATAGATGTGACATAAGCTGGGTGAGGCCCTGGAAAGCCTAAGAAAATCTTTTAGTATTACGTTATTAATAATTTGAACTTAGCAGAAGAATAGTTTTTTTTTTTTAATTGAAATTGAGGGTAATCTTGGAGACTATCTGAACTTGTAGTTGATATCAGACATGAGGGTGGGCTTGGAGACCATACCCCTTAAGTTCACCATTGGTGTCAGAAGTGGGATTCTGTAGCATGACCCTGACTCACTGAACATGATTTGAGAAGAAGAATGAGAAGGGTGAGGCTGATGAACCTTTGACTCCTGAATGACTACTTGATCACCTATGGAATGGAACTACAGGTGTGTGACAATCAGTTATTAGAGGCAAAAGTTACCAGTGGAATTTAGAGATGGCTCCAGCTTCCAAGGAGTTAGCTCACTGGATATACAAGGAAATATAAAATAATAAGACATAAGCTAAATAAACAATTCATTGGCTTTGTTATCTATAATAGCTAAAATGAAAGTAAAATAGTATTGGGGCAGATCTTGACTCTGCACCAAGCTCAGGTCTTGGCCAGTCTGAGATACAGCCACATTGTCTCAGGGCCGCCACCAAAGGGAAAATTTATGCCGGGACAATAATAGGGAGCACCTCCATGACCTCTGGTCATTAAGGAGGTGCCAGGTTGGGGAAAGGCAAAACCAAGGAACTAGTGAAACCAAGGGGTATAATGTGAAAGAGTTATTTCATTTTGTGCATTGGTATCATCAAATTCCCAAAGAACCTTTATAAAAATGGATTGTGAGTGATTAACTTAGGGGAGGTATCTTTGGTTTTGATTGCTGCAGAGTGAAGGAGCGTGTTTGGGTTGATATAAGACCTAGCTCACTATTGAATAGTCATAGATGGCTATATGTGATCTAGACACACAGAAGGTTGTTCCTGAGATGACAGCTAGCCCCATGGACTAAATAAAAGTCACAGTAAAGTTAGTTTACCCTGAGAAGGAGGGTCTGTCCAACCCCCCTATAATTGCCAAATGGAAGACTCCAGATGAACTAGCTAATAAGCCTTGTATGCAAGCCATGTTGGATTGGCTTTATGATAATCTGGATATTCATCCACAGAATATCCCCCTTACCCAAGGCATGGTAAATGCTGTGATTAAGGTGGCCATCTTTGCATTGGAACCCCATATAACATTACAGCTGCAATATGGAGTCATAGTCTGAGAAGCTTCATCACATTTATTGCCTCAGCTTCCTTGTGGGTTTTACAGATGCCAGAAAAATTAGAGTGATTCAAAAGAAAATGGGGAAGACAAAAGGGAGAGTCAAGAGAGTCAACCTTGCAGGGTGGTAATCTTTAGATGGTTGTTAGGAAATAGTATGAATAAAGCAGATAGTAATGGGTTGAAACAGAGGTCTTAATGTAGCACTACTGCAGGCTGACTGGATCCTGCTTGTCCCCCAACATTAAAAGACCCCAGATAAATCTGCTCTGTTTACTCCATTTTGGAGGAATGTGAAAAGTTAGAAGGGAAAGATGACAATGAAAAACTTGATCTTGAATCAACTGGAGTGATGGTCTGGCACATTAATAAAGATGAAAATTGACAATGGGGCCAGGATCTTCTGGCTCAGTCCCCAACTGGGAATCCAAGGCCACATGCACAAAAATAACCTGTGGGGTCAAGGGAGAAAAGAATTTTCTAGGGCTTCTTGACAGGGCGTCCCAATGCACTATGATTCTAAAACCTGTTGGTGAAGTCTTAGTGGAATCTACAGTTGAATGAGAGGATATGGGGATGCAGTGTTTGATGGGATTAAGGTGAAGGTTGTATTCAAGTCGAAATATTTGCATGAATATTAGGTAACGTGGTTGCATTTCTTTTACCTGAACATTCCTTCTAGTGGAGGAAAGTTTGAGTAAAAATCAACAACAAATTGAGAGAAGAAGAACTAGTAGTTGGGGATAAAGGAATGAATAAATGGGTTATTGCAATGCGGGAAATCCAATTTTACATTGGTGCCTTGGGAGAGGCTCAGAGGAAGAGAATAATATTATCTCTTAGCACAACTATACTAGATACCCAGATAGGTGAAGCTATATGTTTGTCACATTCACCTTGCTTCTGGAACCTGACAAGGTGGAATAGAAGCCTGCAAACCTGAGTAGCACTGCCCTGGGAGACATTCTGGTCATACAATATGATGAACTGGACTGACGGTTAATGAGTGAGTAGAGCTCTAGTAATAAGTCAGTATCTCTGCCTCTTATTTTCCAGGTTGTATCCACTACAAAGGATATCATTTGGGAAGGAATTTCTGGGAACTGCTCCCAAGTGAGCCATTGGATCATGTGGTATACAACTTCTAACTGATGGATTATAGAGTAAAGATAAACCTAGATGATCCCATGCTTAGGAAGGTTACTGATTATGATGAATAAGATGAAGCAGTGGCATGCACAATATACCATAGTATGCTGTGCACAAATATACATTACCCTTGTTTTTGTGGATGGCAAGCTATTACACAGAACAAGAAAGAGCGATGGGTTCCTGATAAGATTAGAGCAGTGGGTACCATGTGGTGAGTCTGACTTCCTCTGGGAATAGCCCCACCCTGAAGTAAAGAAGGCTATGGCAGCCCTGGTATACTGAATCTAAATTATGTCTACTTGTGTCTTGTATGATAGACTCAGCATTTTGG